>NC_045456.1:15948174-15985669 GCF_002776525.5 Piliocolobus tephrosceles | reverse complement strand
CTTCCTTCCTTCCTTCCTTCCTTCCTTCCTTCCTTCCTTCCTTCCTTTCTTCCTTTCTTCCTTTCTTTCTTTCTTTCTCAGAGTCTTGCTGTGTCACCCAGGCTGGAGTGCAGTGGCGTGATCTCGGCTCACTGTAACCTATGCCTCCTGGGTTTAAGCAATTCTCATGCCTCAGCCTCTCAAGTAGCTGGGACTACAGGTGTGTGCCACTCTGCCTGGCTAATTTTTGTATTTTCAGTAGAGATGGAGTTTTGCCATGTTGGTCAGGCTGGGCTGCTCTCGAGCTCCTGGACTTAGGTGATCTGCCTACCTTGGCTTCCCAAAGTGCTGGGATTTCAGGTGTCAGGTACTTATAGCAGTGTGAAAATGGACTAATACACTTATTCTGCCTATAGTACTGTCTTAGTATGTTCAAGCTGCTATAACAAAATATCATAAACTAGGTAGCTTATAAACAACAAAAATGTATTTTTTTGGAGCTTTGGTGGCTGGAAGTCCAAGATTAAGGAGCCAGCAGATTTGGTGTCTGGTGAGGGCCTGTTGCTTGGTTCTGAGACAGCACTTTCTTGCTGTGTCCTCACATGGTGGATGAGGCAAGAGTGCTCTCTGAGGTCCCTTTTATAAGGACATCCATGCCATTTGTGAGGCCCAACCCTCATTATCTCATCACCTCCCAAAGACCCCACCTCCTAATACCATCACCTTGGTAGTGAGGATTTCAACATAGGAATTTAGAAGGAGTAGGGACACAAACATTCAGACCGTAGCAAACAGGGATTATATTATAAGTTCTATTAGTAGTAGTAATGATAGTAGTATAGTAATTGCAGTGGTAAAAGGAGGGAGAAAGAGTGGAGGAAGAGTAGCAATAGCACTAATAGCAGTGATTGTTAATATTTATTGGACATAGTGCTATGACCTTTCATGTAATACCTCATGAAATACTGGCATCACTGTGTAGCAAGGATTAATATTATTGTGACTTTAGAGATAATGTTTAGGTTAAATGACTTGAACTAATTTATTGAGCTAATAAAGAGACAGAAGTAGAATTCAAACCCATGCAGGAGGAGGGCCAGGCACCTTCTCTTATCTGCCACCATTTAGAATCAAGACATGGGTTTGATTATTCCATTTGCTCTTTGTATAATTTAAATCTGTACATTTATACTTTGTAAGCAACGATCTCCTCTCCTACAAAAGTTGATAATAATAAACCAACCTGACTTTCTCACAGGGTTAAGGTTAGAACCTAAAAAAAAAAAAAAAAAAAAGAATGACACTGAGACAGTGTTTTTGCAAACTGCAAAATGCTTTTGTGGTAAACTGCAAACTCTTCCTAAATGAATACTGGTTGTTATCTTCCTGGTATTCAGTAGTTATGTGTTCTAAATATGATAATAGTTTGCAGTTACACAGCTTTGCCAATAGCAAGTGCCATAAATTTATGTTCAGAAATTATGATCCCTGAATTTGAAAGCCAGGAAAGGTTTTACAGATGATCCAGTTCAGTGTGTGTGTGTGTGCATGTGTGTGCATGTATTCTCCCAAGATGATTCTAATATATAGTTGGGGGACAAAAATGACTGAATTGGACCAACACACTTCTTTCTGATAATTAGGGTAACTGTATATTTACCTAGGGCAGTTACAGTTGACACTTGTTGCTTAGTGTCCCGTCTGATGGTCCTGCCCTCTTTCACTCTCAGGTGTCACAGTTTGGATGATAAATTGTGTAGTCCCTCTGCTGATAAGGAACTGATGCTTAGAGAGGCTGTTTCCCTTCTAAAAAGGAACTAAGTATAGTGTCTGACCTGGGCTTGTAGAGGCTACCTTGGAGTCATGTTGAACACCATGTGGGTATGCAGGATGCTTCTTAATATTCTTAAGGTGAGATAATTTCTTAATTTTTCTGTGACAATAAAACTATTCAAAATAGAAGTATGCTGTGTTTCCCTGTCACTCAACTAGGTCATGCAACACTGAGGTCTGTTATCTGACCTAATTCATTTATGAGGGCATTTGATTATTGCTTACAATTGCTGGAAAAATCTTCTCATGTATGCTGTCAATTGTTCTCTAGTAAATTCTGTTTAGAAAACAAATCAAGAGCTTTATTAACTGCCTTGACACCGGTTTTCTGAACATCATCATGCATAGCAATGTGGATCCTGCTGTATGTGACATGTCTAATGATGACATTTAATGAAACCTCTAATCAAAAGACTTGAACACACAATTTGGACGTGGTGATGCAGTCTTTGCTGAGACTTTTGCAGCCAATGTCAAATTTAATTTTAGCATTTAGGTCATCAGAATCCCTTATGTGCATTTCTCAGAATAATGAAGATACTTTTAAGCTAGTATACAGGAAGTTTGTATTCTGTACACATCAAAATCTATTGATATGGGCACATTTCTAGAGTAATAGTAAGTGTTTCTTTTTATCATTGGGTATATTGTTCCAGTTTGACCCAATCAGAAATGTAGATCTTGAAAAGTGAAGGTTTGCCTCCAGAGGTGTTGCCATTGAAATCCATCAGAATGAAACGAAGGACAGAATAAGTTCTTGTCACCCAGCATTAATGACTTGACCTACTTGGGGAATCCAGGGATTTTGTGATATTCCAAGGATCCCATGTGCATCACCCTGCTGGAGACTATTCACCCATCTTGCTCGTCGATGATTGTGGGTGAAAGTCAGAAACTGATTGGGTAGCAGGTATTCTTTCTATTACAAAGTCTCAAGAAAGTCTTTGCAAACTACACTGGGATTTCCTTTTATGTAAACAGTTCCATGGCCTCACTATGGGTGTTGGGACCTGTGTTACAACTGTGCATATGGCCCCTCAACAAACTCTTGTTATTTGCAAAGTGTATTTTCGAATATTGAGATTTAGAGTCTAGGAAATCTATATTCTTATAATTACCTAATTTAAAAAAGACCAACAGATTTCCCTAGACATAGAGGAAATGGGACACTTGAAAGTGTTTTTCCTGGTTCATTCAAGCCTTGTTGAGTGCTTCTTCTCTGTATTTCTAGTGCAGCATGCACATTCGTTTATCATGATTCATAGCACATTGTACTGTAATTATTTGTTTGTGAGTCTTTCTCTATTACTAGACTGGAGAGCAGAAATCAGGTCAGATGTATTTGCATCCCCCGCACTTAGCAACAAAATTGGAACACAATGGATATTCAAAAACTTTTGAGTGAATTAATAACTGCCCACAAAATGAAGAGCACCTTGAGTATCCAGTCAAGCTGTGTGACCTCAGAGTCCTCCCACACACACTCAGGGAGCTATAATATTTAGGTTGAAGCCAAAATGATAAAATGAAATTTCCTATGAATGAGAAAGTTAAACTCATTTAATGTCTGGAGAGAATCACCGTCTTACTATACCTGCTTGGAAGAGCAAGGGAAGTAAGAAGGGCTTACCAAAATCTGTTTTTGCTCAAATAGATCAATTCATTTTAATGACTCTTCTGAGGATGCTGAAACAGTCATGCCCATGGAAGTTCATTTTGAGTTAATCCAATCTGTGTGGAATGTCTTTCAACATGGAAATGCCCAAAGCTTCATTAATATACTTTCTAGAGCAATGTGATTATGAGATCAACCAAGGACGACCTAATGGGAAGATTTTAAGAAGGCCTAGAAAATTTTGACTCACCATGTGAATGAAAATCACTGCATATATCAGAAACAAGGCTGGACACGGTGGCTCGCGCCTGTAATCCCAACACTTTTGGAGGCTGAGGCAGGCAGATTGCTTGAGCCCAGGAGCTTGAGACCAGCCTGAGCAACATGGTGAAAGCCTGTCTCTACCAAGAAAGAAATACAAAATTGGCCAGTCGTGGTGGCACGAGCCTGTAGTCTCAGCTACTCAGGAGGGAGAGGTGGGAGGATCACTTGAACCCAGGAGGGAGGCAGAGGTTGCAGTGACCCAAAATCACACCACTGCACTCTATCCTGATGGAGTGAGACCGGTCTCTGTCTCAAGAAAAGAAACAAAAGTGTGTTACTAATCCTACTAGCACCTGCCTCATCAGTGACAGCCCTTTCTAAAGAAGTGGTTCAGCTGTCAACTCCAAAAATGTAAGAGCTCTGAGTCTGTTAGACTTTTGACGTGTTTTTCTTACATAAAGGTGCCACCTTTGAGCCACTGCATCCCCTACATGGTAAAGAAAAAATTTTAAAAAGTATGGAGAGTTGGATTCCTGAACAGAAAGGTGCTTTTTGTAATGTCAAGCAGTTACTGATTTCCAAGTGTGTATTCAAAAGAGTATAAACCACCTGGCTGAGTTCAGTTGTGCCTATCCATAAAATGCCAGATGGCCCCGAGACACCAGTTTTGCTTACTAATCAAAAGCAATGTCATGTATATACCAGCGTAATGTGTAGATTGATAAAGTTGTGCAATTCTCGTGGGAGTAGGGGAGTTTTATAACCAAACCAGCTTCTACACCTTCACAATTTGTAATGTTTACAGGCTGCTTTGGGAATTTTTCTCTGAGGATGAATCAATCCCTTTAATCTCGTTACCATCTATACATCACTGAGGTATTTTGCTCTGTGCTTTTGCCGGTTTGCAGGATGATGGAAACTCTTCCTTCTGGATGCCAAACCAGCATATGTAAGGAACTACTGGGCAACCTCAGACTACTGGGAGCCCCCTCACACCCAGAGGTCTCTAATCCCCAACCCACCAACATTACAGAATAAATTGACAGGGATTTGGAACTGTATTGCTGTCCAGAAAACAGATTTAGAGAAAAATTTCCCTGAAATTAGCCCTAGCAGAGGTGGCAGAGTTGACTGATTCATCTCTCCTTTCTTCAAGTGTCCTTTGTTTGCCTGTTTGCTTGGGAAGGGTAGTTGATACTTACTGCTAACCACCATCTGCCTTAAAGAAATTCTGCAAAATAATTAACTTCACAATTTACTGATGGTGGAAACTATTTCATGTGACTTGGATAAAAGTGATTATGTTTCTATTTTTCTAAAAAATCAGGAGAGATGTTAAATTGTAATAACCTTGGACAGCAGTATTACTTTTAACAGGAATATATCATACATAAGCTGCAGTGAAAGAATAATTACCTCATATGTTCATATGAATATTGTTTGTCTCATTTCTATGCATCCGTTCTTCTTCATTTTTTTAATCCAATGAAATCGTGTATTTTAGAACTAGGAGACTGTAGTTCTAATTTTCAGGACAGACATTTCTGAAGATTATAAAAAATATTTTTTGGCTTTTTCATAAGCAACTGAATTACTCTTCCCAGGAATAAAACACTTTTTCATAAAATCTGCACTCTGTAGTCGTAATAGTATTAATTCCAGTTTTCAAAATGATGAGGAACTCAGCATACTCAATTAATTTCTAAAGGTGTTTCCTGCCACTGTATTAATTCTAACTGTGTGAACTCTTTCTGCAGTGGAGGTTAGATTCCATTTTTAAAATGGCTCGATAAGGGATCTAGGGTGAATGCAAGACCCAGAAATCCATTTATATTTTCAGCCTTTTAATACAGTTTTAGTATAGAGATGCAGCTTCTCAGTCCTAGAGAACTAGCTGTAAATGACCCCCAGTGCTTGTGTCTGCTTCATGCTCTTTCTTGCAATAATCATGAATATCCTTTTGTATTTTATAGACCTGTCTGCTCTGCTTAGTTTAAGATTTCAGACAGTGCCTAATAAAACTTTTTGCAGTATTTGGTGACTCACTGGGGCTACTGGCTTGTCCTTGTCCAAACTGTCAGGAAACCATCAGTGCCTCTTCAGATCAGAGCGTTTCTGCCCATACTCCATGCAGGTGATGGCAGTTCCTGTCTGAGGTGGAGTCTAACTAGATTGCCACCCTTGTCTGGGCAGGTGATCTATCTGCTCTCAAATCTCATGAAGCCCAACATCCTAAGGAGAGCAAAATTCTGTAACTGCAAACACAGCTTCTTATCTCTCAAATATATCCAGATATTTATGTTAAGCTGCAAGGAATCTCCATCAGTTAAAACCAGCAATTACATTTCAATGTAACATGACTGATGATTTCAAGAGATTAGGGCCTTACTTGATTGCATCTAAATGCAACTTAATTCTCTTCTTGTTCAAATATCCTGTATTCTCTATCTTATTTTATTGCGTAGTTTCTTTGCAGAAATTCTGACTCAAAGCCCTTATTTGATGTGTTATTTTGTGAATCCACTCTGTATCCTAGGTCCAGACCCCTTTCTGTATGCTGGCATAGGGCAGTTATCTACAAGATGCCCTACCTTGCAGGCACCTATTTGAACTGATATTCCAGAATCCACTAGAACCCATATTTCTCTGTTTTGATCCAAATGTGTGGAGTTTTAATAATTTTCTAAGTACCCACTATGTGGCAGGTATACACACTAGACATTTTATCATTTATTCTACCCAAGAGCCTGAGTGAAAGATGGGCAGTCATTTGATCCCCATTTTAAGTTCAGGCACTTAAAGTTTACTGAAGTTAAATTACTTTCTTAAGGTGACATAGCTAGTGATTCGACCAACCAGAATCAAAGATCTGTATGATTCCAAAGTCCATACCCTTCACATCCACAATGCCTCCTGGTTAAGAACTTTGCTTCCATCACTTACTTTCTACCAGGTCTAATGAGGTCTGATTGGCTGGGGCACCTGGCCACATTTTCAGCAGTACCCAGTGCCTCTCTCTCTCTGTGTGTGTCCTACATTTCAGTCAGGGTTGTGTTTTTCATGCATTCCTTATATGCACACACAGCTCCCTGTGTTTTCCTGCCGGTTTCCCTCTGCCCTGCCCATTTTGCTAACTCCTGCTCACCTGCATCACCCACTTAAGTATTACCTACTGTGTATCACTTTCTTGACTTCCCTCCCGGGTTCCTCATTCTAAGCTCCGTGGCATCCCTCCATATATTGAATTGTGGTGGCTTGGGGTGTGTATCTCTCTGTTCTACCATGAATTCCTTAAAAAACAGTATCAGGTTTTAATCATCTTTGTGTTCTCAAGATCTCATACAGTGGTAAGACCGTAATAATGATGGAATATATACTTACTTATTTCATTTGAATTAACATTTCCTGCCACTTTGCTCCTACAGCCCTGTTCTGACTCTGATTTTTAGTCACATTACCACAGGGTTTTACCAGCTAAGAGCATGCTTCCACTCTATCTTCTTCACTCTCTTAAAATGGACCCATCAACATCTCATCCCTTCTGGTGTGGGGTGTGGGCATGTTAAGAACAATCTGACCTCAAAGTCTTGTTCACCTGATTTTCTTTGTCTAGAAACTCTTGCCTTCCCACTTCACCCAGCTCTATCAAATTCCATGTGTCCTACTTTTCCATCCATGTCTGCCTTGACCTCATGTTTGCCTTTTGCTTCCCTGGGAATGGTTCTCAGTGATGCTTATGACTCTGCATGGTTAGTTTACTTGCATGAATGTAAGGCCTTATTATGCTTGACTTTCTGCTTTCCCAGAGGGATACAGGAGCTTTAAGAACAGAAACACCTGTGTGTTTTTCACCTCTTGATAGAAGTCTCTATGGGGAATAATTATGTTCCCATGTCACTCCTCAATAAGCCCCAATAACTGTGTATTCAGCACCTGGTGAGTTATTGTCAGATCTCTGTAATTCATCCTCTCCTCTCTATCTCTGAGTCTCTTTCTCATCTCTATATCTCTCTCTCTCCTTCTGTCTCTTTATCTCTCTTCCCCCATTCTTCTCTCTTTCTTCATTTCTCATTTTAAATGTTGATCTTACACCTTCAAATTAAGAGAAATGCGGAGGAGGTGGAGCAGGAGGCATTGCTGAGCACTTATGAGAAGAGCTCCTTTTTAATGCCCCTCCCTGACTCTAGCACCATCTCTCTTCACCTGCCACCCTCCTATATGTCAATTGCCTAATCAACCTATATTCTCAATTTGCAAGGATCACAAGTTTTCTTGTGCTCTCTGCCTTTGCACCTCATTGAGGATGCCCTCGTATTGACTTTCTCATGTTTCTGATAAAGACGTACCTGAGAGTGGGTAATTTATAAAGAAAAAGACATTTAATGGACTCACACACAGTTCCATGTGGCTGGGGAGGCCTCACAATCATGGTGGAAGGTGAAAGGCATGTCTTACATGGTGGCAGGCAAGAGAGAGTAAGAGCCAAGTGAAAGAGAAACCCCTTATAAAACCATCAGATCTCACGAGACTTATTCACTACCATGAGAACAGTATGGAGGAAACTGCCCCCATGATTCAATTATCTCCTACTGGGTCCCTCCCACAACATGTGGGAATTATGGGAGCTACAATTCAAGATGTGAGTTGGATGGGGATCCAGCCAAAACATATCACTGTCCCTTCTCCCCTGTCTTGTTTGTTTGCCTGAAATCTCCCTACTGGTCCTTTGGACCAGCTAAATTTCTCTTTATTTGAGTTGGCATTTCAAATTATGTCCTTCCTAGATAATGGAGAAATAGAAGTCTCCTTGATATTCTATTATAATGCTTATCAGTTTGTTCGTTACTGGTTATTTTCATATACATGATATTTATGTAAGTCACTGCTGATTTACATACATGAACCTGCCCAGATTTTGGATTTTATCTTGTTCCTCCTTGTGTCCTAATAGCATGCAGTGTACCTGGTACATCCTAACCACAAAATAATGACTGAAAGTACTTCCACTGCAGGCAGACTTCAGGGACTTGACTATGTATTCAGCCTTTAGCTTCCTTTTGATTCAAAGGAGATGACCTTCCTTCATGAACAATAAGCACAGACATCAGCATCAATAATTCTTATTTTAAGAATTGAACTGCTTGTTTTTAAAATGCATCCTATTTTTATGAGCTTGTCATATCTTGTAAACAAGCTAGTGGCTCTCATCCAGACTACCATGAGAGCACTGGTAATTTTCTTTAGGTGTGCTTTGGTAGCATTTTGTTAGGATGGAGTTACACTGCTCTTTAAAAAGCAAGTATTATGAATGTGGAGTACTGTTGAGGGTCCTATTCTGAGCAATTTCAGAGGGCCAAGGTTTAGTGGAATCAGATTAGGCTAGTTTTGGGGCAACTGAAGTTGGAATCTCAGTTTTGTCTTTAACCTGATGTATAACCTGGTCATGTCCCTTGAATGTATAGTTCCCTCGTTTGTATAATACAGTATCTCATGCCAGAATTTTACAAGAAATAATTTGAAAATGTTTAAGAATAAAGCAGAATAGAAACATAAGGGTTTAATATCGGGAGGCAGAGGTTGCAGTGAGCCAAGATCATGCCACTGCACTCCAGCCTGGGCAACAGAGCAAGACTCTATCTCCAAAACAAAACAAAACAAAAAACAAACAAAAACAAAACAAAGAAACGTAAGAGTTTAATAATGTGGAGTTACTGAAATTTATTTCACTGTATTTTCCAATATATATACCTCTTCTGCTTATTGTTATTGTCATCTTATTTTTGTTTCTTCTTCCTATTTCTTTTCACCTCCTCCTCCTCTTCCCTCTTTTCTCTTCTTCTTCTCCTTCTCCTTCTCCTTTCTCTCTTCCTCTTTCTTCTCCTTGTCCTTCTCTCATTTCTTTCTTCTTCCTTCTTCTCCTCTCCATCTTCTTTTTTTTTTCTCCTTTTCCTTCTTCTCTACCTCCTCCTCCTTCTCCTCTTGTCATTTAAGGTGATGCCTTCTATTGACCTGTGCTCCCTTGGATAGGAGGTATTTGTTCAACAGCTCAGTAGGATGCTCCCTGCAGTAAAGAACTTTAGGAACTTTTGTTTGAATACATTTTTCCCTAGAAAGGAAAAACAAAAGATAAAATAAAAGGGAAACAATATTGATGGGACAACAGTACGTCCCAGACACTGTTCCTGCTGCTTTCCACAGTGATTCATTTGATTCTGTCAATAGCCCTTATGGTAGACACAACCAGCTTCCTTTTATAGGAAGTTATGTAACCAGCCAGCGATGGGACAGGGTTTCCCCTATGCCTGTAAAACCCAGAGCCTGTGCAAAAGACTTTAATACATGCTTTTGATACACTTAACCATAGAGAGGTACTCAGAGAGCAGTTTGGGGGTCCTAGTTAAAGAAAGCAAAATAAGACAGAATTCAGTCTGCACTTCTAACATCTGTACTTGGGATCTGTACCAATATATGACCTAGACGCACCCCTGGCTCTACTCTACAATATTGGGTCCCAGTAATTTGTTCTGGCTCTCCATCCTGCCACCCCTGATAAGCTTAGTATTTAGTTAAAAGAAAATTCCTACCGAGAAACGTATTACTGACAGTGGGTCTACTAATTTGTGTTCTTTCCTTTGTAATATCTTTGTTTTACTTTGACTGACATTTTCATGTGAAATAGTCTTTTGTCTAAAGTAAAATATCTCTATTTAATTTCCTTCAAGATAATGAATTCTCTACAAGGAAATGCTGTTTTCTTTGGGGCCTTTTTTCTATTACTTTACCTTGCTGCTGCTTTGTAATTTATTTACAGTTCTGTTCTTTGAGAACATTGCTTTGCCATATGTTTCTGACTTTGTTTTTCCTGCAGATGGCTTTTTTCCCTTCTGTTTAATTTCTCTGAGACAGTCGTGTCCTATATATTTTCACGTGCACCTCATTGTTTTTTCATGGCACTTCATAAACCATGATTCATGTCACACTGAGCAGAATCACTAGATGAATTTTCTAAATCTGTTTCTCGCATCACAAATGTGTGCATCCACGTGGGAATTCTGTGGAATGTATGATACTGATAAAGTTGGTTGACATTTCAACAACACTGCTTTTCAATTTTTTTCCTAAATGTTTACAAAAACTCATAAAAACAATCACTCATAGTATAATATATTTTTATTTTTCTCCTTAAAAAGATTGTCTCATTTATTGGATGTGACATGTACCCTCATGAGTCAGTTCCCTACGTTTAGGTCTTCTACAGCATTTGTTTTGAAAACAAAATCTACAAACTTTCAAAGATATTTAGTTGGGAAATAAAGCAGAGATATTGTGAAAATATGAGTATTTTAGCTATTGCAGATACTCAGCTACAAAGAGTAGTGGTTCTACATTTTACCGCTTTGCTGATGCCCTGTTTTTCTCTGACTTCAAACTTTGTCCGTGCACCTCATTCTTCCCTAAGGGCAGTCAATAAAGTGGGCAACTTTGAAAGAGTATTTGCTTTTCAGCTAGGAGATGGGAAATACACACACATCTACATACATGCACATATACATACTCATGCACATATGCACACACACATCCACAGATGAATGTGTCTGTATATGCAAACATATATGTAGGATGGTAATGCATGGTTTGGCTGCAACTTGACTAATTTAGTTGACAGTAGGATCTGTGCAGAAGCAAAGAGGAACAGAAGAGCAGAAAAGTGAAGACGCCTCTATCACCCCAGTTTTTGGCTAATTCGAGGGCAGAAATGAGCAAGAACCTAGGGTGTGGGTCAGTGTGTAATAAGGGCTTTTTGGTAGCCTCAGTGGATAGAAGTTGCCATTGAAGGTTAGAGATTTCTATCAAGGTTTAGGCAGGAGAATAGAAATCAAGTCCCTCTGGGAGGTGGGAATAATGCTAGCGGGATGAGTCCCCGTGGTTTCCTTGCCAGAGCCATCTAGCCTGAAATTTGAGCTTATTTCCTATTTCCAATAAGGAACTAAGTTGGAAAGCAGAAATTAAGGCAGAGCACAGCAGGAAGGCCCAATTGTAAGTGGCCCATAGCTCAGCAGTTTCTGAACTTTCTTGCAATCAAGGCAGTGCATATTCACTGAGAAAAACACATTTCTAAACAGATAATGAAATGGAAAATAAGTAACACCCAAGTAATTACCAAGATTTACATTCAAGTTTTATTTTTTCATTTATTAGAGACAAGTGGACATATTCTCTTTGGGGTAATTTATAGATGTGCCATGTCAGAAAATCAGGGTTGTGTACCATTGAGGGAGAGCTCATTGGTCTACAGGATGTGGATGGACTGAGACCCAGGGGACCAGCACAACATCAGCTAAAGTGTTTGGACTGGGCTTGTGAGCAGCAGGAGACATGTCACATGCAGAAGGAAGGTGAGAATGAGGAGAGCTGAAATGGTAAAATGGTAATTGTGTGTGGAGGTGTCAAGGATTGTGTGAAGCAAAAGTACAGGGAGCTGACAAGTTAGCCAGTAGTTTGGGTCAGGGAGAGTTAAAAGCACCTGAACTAGAAAGGTGAAGGTAGACAAGAAGAGAAGAGAAGGATTTGAGAGCTCTCAGGAAGTAGAATGCAGGTAACGTGGCACCTGATGAGAACTGCTGGGTGAGGAAGGACAGACATTGCGAGAAATGAAGTTCTGTGTCGCATTGGCCAAAATGAGTGGAAGCTGACAGTTCTCACATGGATTTGGCTGGGAGGCAATCATAGGCCCTCAGTGTTGGGCATTCAGGGGAATGGAGAAGACATGGGAATAGGCTGTGGCAGGCTAAGGAACTGACTTTGGAAATGGCTTCAAGGAAGGTGGCCCGTAGTATATTCCTATTGTTCATACAGGTACCATCATTTATTTCATTTCTACCTACTCCTTACGATCAAAAATAAAGGCACAATGTCAAAATAACAACCTGGTTAATGAGATCTGTATTTTCACAGCTTTTCAGATTCCTTTGCCATCTTTCTTGGGTTCCGCATTCTTAGAGCAGTGTTCAGAAGTCTCAGGTTGGTCATTCCAGTTCATCAGGGAAAGCTGGCATTATATTCACACTCCAGTCCAAGGAAGATGCTAGAGTTGAAAGCTATTATAAGAGAGTCAGAAAATGTCAAGAGGAACAGATCAGTGTGCTTAAGTACAACATTAAGATACATTCTGTATGGTGTTTCCAAGCAGCTGTTGGAAGTAACAGATTGCTTCTATAAGAAAATGATACAAGAAAAGTACCTAAGTCATTTTCAGCTTTGGAATGTGGGGATTTTTGAGTCACTAAATATAAATTCTATTACACTATGACAGATTATAATCTCTAACATCAAGCATGATGCTTGAAGGGAATTTGAAAGATGGTCTTCCATTTCAACTCTTCTATTTTTAAATCCTAACCATACCTTTTACGACAGGATTTCAAAGGAACCTCTTAATTCAACCTGGTCTGTTATACAAGGCACATTGAGAGAGTCATCCCCCAATTATGTGGGGCAATGTAGAAAAGGGGTAGATCCTGAAATAACAGTGCTCGTTTGTTGGGTGTTTTATGTTCAGATTACACAAACACTACCCTGAAAACTCATTCACCTCAGCCTTCTCCGTCTTGCATTATGTTTATAATATCTTTAGTTAGGCAAGCGTGGTAAATAGCTTGAATTTCTAAAGTCTCTGTAGGTGAAGATGAAAAAATTGGTAACTGGTTATAAAGTAGATTGCAAATATAATCAAGTATAAAATCATTACATCAAATCCTTACGCTTTTAGCATTAAAATGTGAGTGAACTAGCCATCATTTTTGAAGTTAATTCCAATAAACATTTTACAAATTTTAAAAATGATAGAAAAATGGGTACAATGATGGAGATAATTTGTCTCATGTATTTTCCACAAGAGAAATTTTTTGTAAGTTAATTTTTAAATGCTGGGTCAAAGGGCATAAAATTTTGAATTAGAAGTCTTGAGTTTGTGTTCTGGGTCTACCATTTAACTCTCATTCACAGAAAGTTCATTTTCATGTAGGACTTTCAGCTAAATCATCTGTAAAGAGGAACTTCTTATATAAACCCTTCTGTTGGGTTGCTGCAAGAGCCTCGCAGATAGCTAATGTGTGTGAAGGAATGTAGTGAGTTGCAGAGTTCAGTGCAAATTTACAGATGTCATAAAAGTATATAGTCATTGCCTTAAATAGCAATATATATACATTTTTCTTTTAAAACTTTATTCATGAGAAATTAAGTACTCCATGAGTAGTAATTCTAACTCCTTGAATAGTAAAATTGAATGCACTTTCTTTTCCTGTAATACACCATTTGACAGCAAGACAATAATGTTTAAGACTTTCCTAGGTTTAATGGATAATGGAGATTAGAGCTCTTTTTAAAAATGATCAAATTTGTCCTTGAATAGAAAGGCATTGCAGTCAAATCACTATTCAGTTTGCTTATCTTATTCCAACTTTCTAAGCTATTTCCTAGAGAATCGTTGAATATTTGCCACCTCTTTTGAAATTCACAAATGATATTTAGGAAAGAATTTTCATTTTAGAAATGTAAATGGTAAGCAGCATTGAATGAGTACATCTAGTGTGCAGAATATCTAGATAATGCTATATGACAGGAGGTCTGATGTGGCTGAAAATGAGAATAATAGAGAATTTTCAACGCTAGATAATGCTTTGGCCTCCCCACCCACCTTCAGTTAATTTGCATCAGCTGATTCATGTAAGGACCTAGGAACACTGGGGACAGGACAGGAAGCCTCAGTTAGGGCTAACAGTTGCAATACATAGACACGTGTGTGGTGGCTTGCAGGGCAGGAGTCAAGGAGGGAGAAGATACAGAGGGAGAGATTAAGACACCTTCAAGAGCCAAATCCCAACAGTGGAAGGTGTATCCCCTGAAGACAACTCATCCTACAAGGAGGAAGAACTCAGCAACACTGTAGGAGTGTTTTAAGGGAAACACAGGTTTAGCCACTATCCTGGCTTTTGGAAGAACTCAGGGAGTAAGAGATAAAACAGCTATTTCTGGTGCTAAGAGCCACTAGGAAGCAATTGTTCCTCTTCTCCTGGGTGATAGCCAGTCTGCCTGCGGTATGTAGAACTGTGGTTGCTTCTCTTACGCCATGAAGGATGAGGACATCTCTGGGCTGCTGCAGTTGCTACAGCCTTTCCCAGGCATTTCCTGTTCTACAAAATTGTAATTTTCTTGATTTTGAAAGCTGTTTGGAGTTAAGATTTCTTGATGTACAGTGGAAATCGTGCTGAATGATAAAAATCTGTCTCCTGGAGGAAGAGTCAGATATTAGAAGACCCAGGGAAAAACGACCAGGATCATTTAACATTGCTTGAATCATTTCCACTGCTTTCTGTATTGAAGGAAAGATTGGGGGATAGAGGAGATAGGAATCATGGCATTGCTTCTCTTTGCCTTTCCTTTGGTCAGCCTCTATTCCTTGATTCTGTCTCATGTTCCCATTTTAAAGGTAAGCAGTATTGGTTCCTTGAGGATAGTTTGTCCTATCGCAAACCTTAGATAATTAGTAATACATATTCAGAGAGAATCTATTGCATGCAAGGTGAGACTCCAGATTCCTGGGAAGCCATAAATCAATGAGTAAATGTGGCATCTTTTACCAAAAAAGCTCAAAGGAAAAACAGAGAAATCTTATCGGGATGAGAATGTTCTTCTGAATGAATTTAATATTCTCAAAGGATTTTCTTGGAAGGATGACTAGGGAAAGCATGCCGCATAGCTGGCATATGCTCAGAGGCATGGAAGAGATTTAAGAATCCTAGGAGAGGACAGGACTGGATTGCTCTAACATTATACTCATTCTGCAGGCCAGGAGCTTATGTACATGCATCTCATGAAAAATAAAGACTGTCTCAAACACAAGATAAAAAATTGCCAAACATCCTGGGCCATCTTAGAATTTGCATGTCCTGGAAATGATTCCTTCCAGTTTCCATCCAGCGCTGCAATTCTTTGCTTGAACCTAGCTTTGGCAGAACTTTTTCTTATGCCCAGGGTGTCAGAATTAAGCTCAGGGCTGTGATGTTTGTTTTCCAGGAATTCACTGGCACACGCCCACTCTGGGTTTGTTTTCAGATTTGTCACTCGGCTGACCTGCAAGCCTGTCCATCAGCCAGGAATCAGGAAGCCTACAAGTCACAACTGGATCCATTTTGGTGGAACAAAGCTCAGCTGCCAATTTCAGAAGAGAAAGCATGTTCTGCTCAGGAGTCACATTTAATGATGCAGAATTTATGTGTTTTATTTTTTTGTAACTCTTGGGTGTTAAACCATAAGTGTGAGCTAATGAAAGATAATATGTGTGAAATACCTAGCAGGGTTAGGCAGAGAGGAGACACAAAATGAAATCCATCTTGTTTGTTCCTCTTGTACTTCTCTCTCCCTTACTTTACAAGTAGAGTAATAACTTGTTAGAGGTGGTTACTTAATATAAACTTACAAAAAAATGTATCAACACAAAATGGTGCACATATATTTGTGAACGAAGATAGGAGGATACTATTAGAAAAATGTAATCTACTGTCCTCAAAAAAGCCAAGATGAATGTCCATTTGGTACATTTTCATATTGGGCTAGGTTAAGCTATACAAAATAACAAGAGCCTTCTAATTATAAGAATGTAACATGTTTTATAGAAGTATAACTCACTGCCCCCACTAATGCTACAGCAAAATCTAACAACTAATCTGATTTCAAATATAATTTTAGAAATAGCATCTGAAGTGCATGCAGAACAAGTAAGGAAACTAAGAAGATGCATTGAACATCTAAACAGCTCCACAGCCAGTTGGTAGGTTTTGGAATTCAACTCTGAGAACTGCATCAATCCTTTAATCTTCTTCCCATTGTAGATTTTACGTGATCTTATTCAGAATGTAGAAACTGCACCCCTATTGTTAGTGTTGAGGAAGAAATAGATAAATAAACATTATAAGCTAAAAATTCACAGAGTAAACAGAAGACCTAGAAAACAGTTTCAAACTATACCTCTGATAAGGAACTTGTATTAGTCCGTTTTCATACTGCTGATAAAGACATACCCAAGGCTGGGCAGTTTACAAAAGAAGTTTATTGGACTTACAGTTCCACATGGCTGGGGAGGCCTCACAATCATGGTGGAAGGTGAAAGGCACGTCTCACATGGCTGCAGACAAGAGAAGAGAGCTTGTGTAGGGAAACTCCCCTTTTAAAAACCACCAGATCTCATGAGACTTATTCACTATCACGAGAACAGCGTGGGAAAGACCTGCCCCCATGATTCAATTACCTCTCACTGGGTTCTACCCACAACACGTCGGAATTCAAGATGAGATTTGGGTGGGGACACAGCCAAACCATATTAGAACTAATACCTAGAATCTACAGGGAACTCAAATCAGCAAGCAAAAAAGCGAATAATCCCATTAAATTGGACAAACTACATGAACAGACATTTCTCAAAAGAAGATATACAAATGGCCAACAAACATATGAAAAAATGCTCAACATCACTAATCATCAAGGAAATGGAAATTAAAACTACAATAACATATCACCTTACCCCAGCCAGAATGGCCATTATTAGAAAATCAAAAAACAATAGCTGTTGGCATGAGTGTGGTGAAAATGAAACACTTATATGCTGCTGGTAGCAATGTCAATCAGTATAGCCTCTATGGAAAACAATATAGAGATTTCTCAAAGAATTAAATGTAGATCTACTATTTGATCCAGTGATCCCACTACTAGGAATCTATACAAAGGAAAAGAGGTTGTTATATAAAAAAGCACCCACACTTGCATGTTTATCATAGCACAATCCACAATTATAAAGATATGGAATCAACCTAAGTGCCTACCAACCGATGTGTGGCTAAAGAAAGTGTGTTTTATATATATATATACACACACACACACACCATGAAATACCACTCAGCCATAAAAAAGAATGAAATAATATCTTTTGCAGCAACTTGGATGGAATTGCAAGTTATTATCCTAAGTAACTCAGGAATGGAAAACAAAATACATGTTCTCACTTATAAGTGAGGGCTAAGCTGTGACTAGGCAGAACCATACAGAATAGCATAACAGACATTGGAGACTCAGAAGAGGAGAGAATCGTAGGAGGTAGGAGATGAAAAATTACCTGTTGGGTACAGTGTATGCTATTTGGGTGACGGGTGCACTAAAAGCCTGGACCTCACCACTGTACAGTTCATTCGTGTAACCAAAAACCACTTGTACCCCCAAAGGTATTGAAATGAAAATAATAATGTAAGCAAAATACAACGTACGGCATAAATGCACAGAGCATGTATGTGATGCATTTATGTGATTTTAGCCATATTTGTATTTATATGAACTTTTCAATTGATGATTTGGCATGAGATTAGGAAACCTTTAGGGAGAATATACCTGGATTTTATAGACATGAGTTCTGTACTTCCTGTGTGCTATGAAATTTCTGGACTCAAAACTTTTTTGGTTTTGCAGTGCACAGCAAAATAGAACTGTCTTTTCTGGGCACATGACAGAAATTAAAAGGAGCAGGGGCTAAGTTCAAAGGAATATAATTAATGTCCTAAAGGGGTTAAAAGCATAAACTTAATCATTGCATCATCAGGTGACCTGCCAGCATGAGAACATTGCTTAATCTTGTACAAGTTAGCTTCAGGAGAAAGTTGGTAATTCTTTCGTGATTAGAATTACTTGTCAGGCTCACTTTAAGAATACATAAATCTGAGTTTTTCCCAGTGACAACCAGCCCAGTCAAAGAAAGCATGTGTTAGGTAGAATGAAATTGCATTGTAAATCAATAAGCCCAAATTAGAATAGCACTGTACAACTTCTCTCGGTATTGTGATTCCAAAAATTTGTTATACGAGTGAAGTTAGGAGACAGATTGGACGACAGAGATCGCAAATGTTAAAGAATCGTTGTGACGGAGGTTACTAAAGAGCTAGCTGTACTGATAAAATGCATCAGATTGTTTAAACTAAAATGTATGGAAATTAAAATGTTGGAAACAAACATCTCAGTGAAGCTTTCTACAATAGTTTTGTGTGACTCCATTTAAACACAGATTACTAAAACCACTGTAAACTAGAAAGTAGAGAATCTCTAGATAAAAACTGAAGAAAGCATTGAAAGGGCATAATTCGCATAAATCATGATCTAGGAACATCATGTGAAGAATGTAACAGCATTTTCTTATCACAGGGATTCTTGCCCACTGATGAACACTGGAGCTTTCTGAAGTTGTAACTGCTCTTTCCATTCTTTCTACCCTTTTATCTTGGAATGCAGCCGAGAATACTTGGCATAATGTGTTGCACAGTGACCACTCCACAAATTGTGAAACTGACTTTGCAAAAATTATGTCAATGAGAAAATTATGACAGTGAAAGAGATCTGAGCTCATCCACTCCCCATCTTACCTTTCCCTTAATTATTCCTGCATTATTGGGCCTAGCTGATCTATCAAGGGCAGGGTCTGCAAAATATCTTAAAAACTGATCTTAGGTTTGACAATAGTGTTATTATCCCCAGGAGCAATTTGGGGAGGTTCAGACACTTGAAGCCAGAGGTTGCATGACCCCTAAACCGTAATTTATAATCTTATAGCTAATTTGTTAGTCCTACAAAGGCAGACTGGTCCCCAGGCAAGAAGGGGGTCTATTTGGGAAAGAACCATTATCAATTTTGTTTCAGAGTTAAACGAGAAACTAAATTCCTTCCCAAGGTTAGTTCGCCCTATGCCCAGCAATGAACGAGGACAGCTTAAAGGTTAGAAGCAAGATGGTCAGTTAGGTCTGATCTCTTTCACTGTCATCATTTTCTAAGTTATAACTTTTGCAAAAGCAGTTTCAAATCCACACTTACTTTTATCAGGGACTTTTGTGAAGTCTTGTTCTATGATTTCAAAATGCTATGTTAGCTTTCAACAGCTTGGGAACACACCCATTCTATAAATTATGGCAAATTGTACTTGCTATGGTTTCATATTTCATTATATCACGTGATTTCATGACAGTTTATGGACTTATTTTCCTTTCTTTTGAGATTTCTTGTTAGGACTTGGATCTTTTGGAATGTCAATTTCAGTGATATTTATTGACTACTTACTAAGCAGGTATTATGTAGAGCTACTAAAATAAGCAAATGTCTAACTTGGAAAGAGCAAAATCTAAACCAAATGAGGAAAATGCAATAGGAAAAGGGTGTAAAAATGCACTAAATCTTTTCCTGAACTCTACATTCATTGTCCTTATTTTTCTTTTTCACTGTTTGTATAATACAGGGTATAATTAATTGGAATTTTTGTTTTGTTTTGTCCCCATTCCAATTCTGCCCCTGAAACCACCTTTGCAAAATTATGACTGAGACAGTGAAAGAGATCTAACTCATTTGACTCCATGTTCCTTCCAACCTCCAAGCTGTCCTTGTTCATTCCTGGGCTCAGGCTCAACCAACTTTGGGAGAAACTCAGTTTGTAGTTTAAAAGAAGAACGATAACAACCCTTTCCCAAAGCAGACTTCCTTCTTGCCTGGGAACTAGATTGCCTTTGTAGAACTGACATTAGCCACAAGATTAGAAATTATTTCTTAGGAGTCACGCAGCTGGAGGCTACAAGATTCTGAGCCTCCCTAAACTGCTCCTAAGATCCGTGCTTGAGATATTTTGCAGACCCTGCATGTGATGGATCAGCTGGCACCACCCAAATTAGTAAACTGGGTCATCTGATCCCGTGGCTACCACCCAGGAACTGACTCAGCACAAGAGGACAGCTTCAACTCCCTGTGATGTAATCTCTGACCAGTTAGAGCTCCTGGCTCACTGGCTTCACCCCACCCACCAAGTTGTCCTTAAAAACTCCACTCCTGGAATGCTCTGGGGGACTGATTTGAGTAATAATAAAACTCTGATCTCCTACACAACCGGCTCTGTGTGAATTTCTCTTTCTCTATTGCAATTCCGATCTTGAGAAATCGACTGTGTCTGGGTAGTAGGCAAGGTGAACCCATTGGGAGATTACAAATTTGGGTGCTCATCTGAGATTGCCCTTGTGGCTACTTCTGCCCATGGTTTGGTACCAGTCCTTGGTAAGGTTTCCCTTTTAATGAAAAGAAGCCCCCAAATCATTTCTTTTCTAACAGAGAGCAGCCTGTAAAATCGAGCTGCAGACATAGATGACCAAGCTGGAAGCTTACATGGGTGAATGCCGGCAG
Source organism: Piliocolobus tephrosceles (assembly GCF_002776525.5). Lineage (NCBI taxonomy): Eukaryota > Metazoa > Chordata > Mammalia > Primates > Cercopithecidae > Piliocolobus > Piliocolobus tephrosceles. Next base: position 15,964,728 of record NC_045456.1, on the reverse strand, counting down.
CTGTGCTAATAGGAAAAGGCTGCCTGGAAGCTAGGCATGTCCATCATGGTGGCTCTATCTTCCCCTTTCCTTGCCAATCACATGTGCAGTAGGGAGCAAACAACATGGCACTCACTAGCCCACTAGAAAACCCATTTACATAATAAAAAGATTAGCATGGGGAAGCCAGGTTCTTTGCATGCTATGTAAACATCACACCTGGTCCAACCAATCTTTGAGTCCTATGTAAATTAGACACCACCTCCCCAAGTCAGTCATAAAACGCCATGCACTTCACCACAAAATCGGAAGACCTACTTGGGCACCCCTCTCTCTCTGCAGGAAAGAGAGTTACTCTCTTTTTCTTTTGCCTATTAAACCTCCACTCTTAAACTTACTCCTGGGGTTGTCCATGTCCTTTATTTCCCTGGCATGAGGCAACGAACCTCTGGTATTACCCAATGAACGATGCCATTTCAATGTCACTGCACAGTTTATCCCTTCAATGGAAACTGTGTTACATGGACTATTAGCAATAAATGGGTCACTACCTGGTAAAAAATAAATGTTATTTTATGATATCAGACTGCCAGTTTTTTTCCGCCTTTGCTCCATCTTGACCTTAAGATGTTCATCAACTCATTTTTTTCAAGCAAAGTACATGACTGATGGAACTGCCATAATAATAATATTTCACTGAAATCTGGCATTATAAAATTTAAGTGGGTATTTGGAGTCCATGTATTGATTACAGTTTTTAAATTTGAAATAACCAGCATCCTTTGAATATGAAAAGCTGTTTCCTTTTGACATTTAATTTACCCTGTTTAAAACGTGAGATGTAAAGTGGTGGTTTGTCAGTGAACTAGAATTTTTGTTGTAGAGTATCCAGGACTTGGAAGAGTATCATGAAAGAATTGTTTTTGGTGAAGAGTGTCAACTTAAAAAATAAATCGCTGTGTTCCAAAATAAAATTGTGTCAGAGACTGTAAATAGTGCATATTTAATCTTAATAACTCAAGATTGATATAAGCACTGGAATATTTTATTTGAAGAAATGTGTATCACAATTACTAAATTTCTTTCTTAAAAACAGCTGCAGCAAGAGTGGCACTTATTCAGTTGCTCTGTAACCTCTGTTATTCTGATGACTGAAGGAAAAACTTGAACCTATGTTATATGATATAAGCATAATTTGAGCTACATTAAACTACATGACAGTGCTTTGATAATTCTTGTATATCTCTTCTCTCGTTAGTCTGTTTGTTAAGTGTCAGACCTTGTTTCTGTGATCTTTTGAATGAAACCAAGATAGTTCTGTGAGAAAGCAGCAATTGCAGAATTATACACCTGGTGAATTAAATTTTAACATTAAAGATAATTTAGTTTTAGATTGGGCCTCTGTGGATCTGTATCAGTTCCAACAATGTAGAAAGCATGGGCATGGGAAAGTACATTTTTCTCTAATTAAAAAAAGACAAAACCTATTTTATCTGTGCATTCTTCTGTATTTATTCATTAGGTTAAAGAGGCAATTCCAATGAAAGTGTGACTTCAAAAAATTATATATAATCTATGGTCTTAATAAAATTATTAAAAGCACCTTAACATCTGTGTTCTTGAAAAAAGTTAAACTATAAATGATTAACTGTGATGGTTAATATACTGAGTGTCAACTTGATTGGATTGAGGGATACAATGTATTAAGCCTGGGTGTGTCTGTGTGGGTGTTGCCAAAAGAGATTAACATTTGAGTCAGGGGCTGGGGAAGGCAGATCCACTTTTAATCTGGTGGGCACAATCTAATCAGCTTCCACTGAATATAAAGCAGGCAGAAAAATGTGAAAAGGCGAGACAGGCCTAGCCTCCCAGCCTACATCTTTCTCCTGTGCTGGATGCTTCCTGCCATTGAACATCAGATTCCAAGTTCTTCAGTTTTGAGACTCGAACTGGCTCTCCTTGCTCCTCAGCTTGGAGACAGCCTATATATATATATGGGTAGTAGAAGAAGATAGTCATTAGTATCGGTTACTACCACGTGACCAGCTGTGGAACCAAAGACTGTTAATTGTCATGAGTATTTCCTCTTTTTTTTTTTTTTTTGTTAAAAACGTGTTTGTGCATGTGTATACTTGTTCTAAGAAAATGTCTTCATTTTTTCCCTTTATCACGTGACGTAAGATTTATTGACATTATATCAGCATTTAAGTATTGTTAACTTCATGTAATAGTATTTGGGTTGGGGATTGATGTGTTTCCGGTTGTACAAAGAATAGTTGTATTATGTTAGGCATAATTATGACCTCATTATTGTCTTTATTTGAAAATTATGTATGATCTCAGGAGATGTGTATGGGTTCAGATTGACAAGGGGTGGACTTGTGATGGTTAATACTGAGTGTCAACTTGATTGGATTGAAGGATACAAAGTATTGATCCTGGGTGTGCTTGTGTGGGTCTTGCCAAAAGAGATTAACATTTGAGTCAGTGGGCTGGGGAAAGTAGATCCACCCTTAATCTGGTGGGCACAATCTAATCAGCTTCCAGTGAATATAAAACAGGCAGAAAAACGTGAAAAGGCAAGACAGGCCTAGCCTCCCAGCCTACATCTTTCTCCTGTGCTAGATGCTTCTTGCTCTTGAACATTAGACTCCAAGTTCTTCAGTTTTGGGGCTCGGACTGGCTCTCCTTGCATCTCAGCTTGCAGATGGCCTATTATGGGGCCTTGTGATCATGTAAGTTAATGCTTAATAACCTCCCCTTTGTGTGTGTGTGTGTGATATATATATATCCTATTAGTTCTGTCACTCTAAGAGAACCCTGACTAATACAACAACTGAGCAGGATATATTAATGTCAGTGCTGAGACACTGGTTTGTGGGTATGTCATTTCCACAAAAACATCAAAATGCCATTTAGTTTGTTTTGGTCCACCATTCAATGATACCTCCCCTTAGCATTGAATGAAAGTATTTTATTAGCATTTATGTATGCTTACAATTATTTCACATCTTTGTCAAGCTAAATTATGTAAAGTGCTTTGTTTTTGAAGTTTAATATTTATAGAGTATGTGGAAGTTTAAGTATATATGCATCTAAAAACTTAAGTGATGAATTCTCCTACCTTTCCTTTTGTAATGTGCAGTTTTTACATGTAACAACATACAAAATGTTCATTTGGAAACACTAGTAAGTATGAAATTCAGAATATATTTAGAGTATGAAATTCAGAATATATTTAGAGTACGTCAGTTAAATATATTCTTTTGCTGAGTTTCTGAAACTCCATTCACGGATCGTTCAAAACACCATCCTCCCATTGGGAGGAGAGGAGTGACTGCCTGTCATTTTTCCTTGTTCTTTTCATTTTAATTGGCTCCTATATACCACTCATATTTTCAAGGTTTTCCACATTTAAGAGAAAAAAACCAAATTCATTCAGATTCTGTTGTTCTGCCTGTAATCACTTACACAGAAATAAGTGAGTCCTTATGGGGAACATTTAATTCCTAAAGTTTGCATTTTTCTAAAGGATTTTCATTTTACCCAAAGCGTGTGTTGGTACATAAGTCTGAGTACTACTTCAGATTTCTAAGAAGATCTTTAATTGAGATTTCTTTCAGTAGTTACAGATGCAAAATAAGCACTGCAGAGGTCCATGTGGGAGTTCTATTATACATACTGGGCTATCTGACTATTTATTCTATAGTGGAAGGATGAGAAAGACACCACAATGTACTTAGTGATGGAACAGTTTATATTTATGCCACCGCTTACTACCTCAAATGAGTAAACTGTGTACTTGAAGTCACTTTGGCAGATATTCTGAAGGGAAGAACGTTTTTGCCCTTAAAAGTTATTAGGGGTGTGTGTATGTGTGTGTTTAAATGTGTGTATGTGTATAAATGTGAGTGTGTATGTGTATATGTGCATATACATGGGTGTATGTATACATATAACATGCATATATGTATACTTCTATGCATATATGTAATGTGAATACATGTACACACATATATATATATATGACTTTACTTTTTACAATTGTTTTTAGTTCACAACAAATTGATCTAAAAGTCTAGAGATTTCTCATTTACCAGCTGTTCTCCCACCATGGCATTTCCCACTATCCATATCCCCCACCAGAGTGGTGCCCTTCTTATACCCCACAAACTTACACTGACACATTATCACCCCAAGACCATAGATTATTTCAGGGTTCACTCTTGGTTCCTTTTTTTTTTTTTTTTTTTTTTTTTGGTGACTATTTTTCTCATGTCACCTGTGCTAGTAGTCCCTGTTTTATTTTTCATAAAGAGAACATTTTATTTATACTTTTTTGTGACCATGAAATGTTAGGTCAGAATATCAGAAACAAGTCACACTAAAACAAATGTAAAGATCACTTTTCTCCCGAAAATGACAAGACAGATAACTATTATTTACATACATATGCTTGAAACATTGCAGTTAGTTCCTTTAAATTCTAGACTGAAGCACATATTTTCTTTTGTTCCATAATAAATATTCCCTTTAAAGAATGACTGATATCAAGAGCATTATGTCTCCTAATATTGTCTCACTCAACAGCTGAATGTTTAAACGTACAGTCACAAAACACTAAATATATCCTTAGAACAATGATGTACTAAACAAAATTCAGAGGTCCTTAGCAAAGACAGCTCCCAAGAAAGTTTTCCCACAGACCAGTGGCAAGTCCTTTCCTTCAGCAACTGAAGCCCAGGAGAAACAAAGTATCTTGCCTCTGCTTCTTGGAGAGGGGTTCTTCTGACACCGGAGGGAAATGGCCATCCCGTCTTCCTGATGTTAGTTAAAATTTCGTCTTGGATTGATAGGTTCATATCTTTGTGAAGATACCTAAATTAAGGTGATCCAGCCAAATCACAAAATACTCAACTCACTCCTTAGGAGGAACTTAACTCTGCCCTGATTTCTGTGTACACACCTGATTTATTGCACTCACAGTACAAAAGCTCTGAGATGTAAAATTGAGCCAGGCAGCACTTTGCATTCTTATCCAGGAGAATCAGGGCTCTCTCAGTGCTGCTCACCCAAAGCACATTGATATCAATTCTTATTTATTTGTAAAACAGACAATGATGATGGTATCTGTGTCAGAGGGTTACTGTGAGTGTTAGAGGAAACAATGATGGTGAGAAGCTTAGACACATGGTACATGATGAATAAATCTTAGCTATTAGTTACCAATATCTTCATGATTTTTATTGATGTGTAGTAGTTGTAAATATATATGGGGTAAATGTGATATTTTGATTCATGAATATGTAAAGATCAAATCAGAGTAGTTGGGACATTCATCATCTCAAACTTTTATCACTTTTTGTGTCGAGAACATTGCAAATCTCGTCTAGGTATTTTGAAATACAGGATAACTGTAGTTACTCGAGTGTGCTATTGAACACCAGAACTTATTTCTTCCCTCTAACTGTATGTTTGTAGCCATTGTCCAGCGTTTCTTTTTCCTCGACATCCCTCCTACTGTTTCCAACCTCTGGTAACCACCATTCTACTCACTACCTCCCTGAGATCAATTGTGTCCAGGAATGAATAGCAAGTAAGTGGTAAAGATGGACTAGTTGATAGTTAATAACCATGACTAGTCTATTCTTTGTCTGCTACACTTTCTTTCATCTATGTGTGGCAAGTGCCTACTTACTCTTTTAAGGCTTGTGTCAAAGACCACATAATTTTTCACCTTTTCTGGAATATGTTAGTTCTCAAAGAAAATTGTGCCCCTTTTCCTCTCTTTTAGTGGTTCTGTACCTCTCAAACCCCATATTGTGGCTGTTATTTACTTAAACGTTACCCTTGAGAGTAAAACTTTCATCATAGTTTTATTTTTGGAACCTTGTGTGTTTCCAGACGTACAGGAGGTGCACAATACACATGTACTAAATAAATGAATGATTGGTCATTTGAAAGAACGCTGAATACACAGCAGTTCTCCAATCTCTGTGTTTATGCAAACACAAGAATTAACTTTATTGGCCTAATTCAAACATTATCTTGAAATTTATTCAAACTTCCCATTTTCCATGAATAACCATTTTTTTGTTACTAGATTTTCACTAATTAACCAGTTAAATCTCTTTTGTCTTATATCATTTTAAAAGAGCATGTGGAACAAATTCAAACAGCTTAGGTAGTTCACGTCTCTTGAGCTCATGATTTTAAGGAGTGAAGTTCACCCCGCCACTTGCCTACCTGTCTCAGTACTCACACAACACTTGCATCGATGTCCTGCAATGAAATCAAATATTCATACCTGGCTTTGAAGTGTGCCCTAGTCAACAAACAGGTCACTCGGTTATCATTGTCTTCCATCCAGGATCAAGACAAAATAAGTGCCAGAGAAAGATGTCCTATAGAGATTCTCACAATGTACTAGTTACACATAAACAAATTAGTTACTGGAGCACACATTCCTACCTTTTAGAAAGTGAAGACTTGTTAATAGGAGTTGAGAGTGAAGAAAATCAATTCTTGTTGAACTGATAAATGTCCCTTCTAGATAGTTTATGTTGCCATTAAAGCATAAAGTTGCCATTTTTCTTTATCTGTCAGCTACTTATTGCACAAGCTATTCTGGCTTTTCAAAACGTATCTTTTGGTCATTTGCCAAGTGCTTGGCAGTTGGGTACACATGGAACAAATTAGCCAGTAAAGAAATCTCAGCGCTTTCCAGCTATTTTTGATCAGGTACACCTGTAAATCTTAAGCCTATAAAGAAATACCTAACTAGCACATTGGATACAAGAAACAAAAATCTCACATAGGAAAATAGTAACTGAAGTTCTGAATGTTGACTCAATGTACGAAATTGCAGGCGTTAGGGAGAAAAATCCTTAAAGCTTAAAATTCTACTAGGTGGTAACCACTGTTTATACACACATGCATTTTTCTCTTCGTATTTGGGAAACTGATGGTTGTGTTTCATTTTTAGGGTGGTGGAAGGAATTCTCCCTTAAAAGAAGGGAAGGAAAATTCAGTAAAAAAAAAAAAAAAAAAAAAAAAAACCACTCTTTGAAGCCATCTATTGTCCAAATCATGAGGAAGAGCTTGTAGTTCTGAGTTGCACAAATGTGCTTTAGTTGTTTTTCCGTAGGATACTTGGCGAGATCACCTGTTTCATGATCGCTGTGTCCTCAGACCCAGTGTAGGAGAAGGGTAAAAAATGTTGATTGGATAATGTGTTATATTGCTAGTTCATACCTCTCTGAGCATCTCTTGAAGCAGCTGCAGGGAAAATTCCTCCATCTTTTCTTCATTCTGTCACTTGCATATTGGGAGCCTTTCCTACTGCCCTTGTTATGTTGCTTTGGTTTGTTTTACAGCATGAATTTTTTCCATTACATATGTTTGTTTGTACTTCCAGGGTCTTGCACATAACTGCTCAATAAATATCGAATGAATGAATGAACACATGAGTTTCAAATGTCCTTTACAGCCATTTCTCATTGAAGTATGTCCTTGTTCTTTGCCTCTTCAAAAGGGGTGCAACTCAATGAGAATAGGATTGCCAAATGTTGCAAAACTAAGCGTAGTCTTACAAAACTAAACATAGACATGCCATACAATCTAGAAATTATACTCCCTGGTAATTACTCATGAATTGAAAACTTATGTCCACACAAAACCTTGTATGCCAATGTTGAAGCAGCTTTATATATCATTGCCAAAATTTGGAAACAACTAAGATGTCCTTCAATGGACAAGTGCCTAAACAAATTGTGGTACATTCATACAATGGAATACCATTCAGCAATTGTAAGAAATGATCTAGTAAGCCATGAAATGATCAGGAGGAACCTGAAATGCTTTTTGCGAAGTGAAAGAAGCCAATCTGAAGAGGCTGCATGCTGTATGATTCCTGCTATATAGATGACATTATGGAAAAGGCAAAAGTATGGAGACAGTAAGATGATTAATGTTCACGGGGGCTGGGGACAGGGAAGGATCAATTGGTGGCACACAGAGAATTTTTTAGGGCAGTCCAAATACTGTGTGTGATACTGAAATGACAGATACTTGTCATTATGCATTTGTCAATATAAAGAGTGAACCCTAATGGAAACTGTGCACTTTAGGTTATAACGATGTATCATTATTGGCTCATCAGTGGTAACAAACCTATCAGTTTGATGTGGAATATTGAAAGTGTGCATGTAGGTTTGTTGGGGAAGGAGGTACATGGGAACCTTGTGTACTTACTGCTCAATTTTGCTGTGAATCTAAACCCATACTAAAAAATAAAGTCAACCCAAAAAGTGTGGGGCGCCCAAATAAATGCAAGTTTCAGATACACAACAAATACTTTTTTAGTATAAGTGTGTCCCAGGCAATCTTTAGGACATGATTATAGAAAAAAAAATTTCATTGTTTGCCTGAAATTCATGTTAAACAGCCCTGTATTTTATCTGGCAGCAGTACTTGAGAGAAGACATCTGATCTTATTACAGCTTCTTGGTGTTCACCACAGTGTCAGGGGAGATGTTGGGGACTTGGGCTTAGCTTCTTGGAGAGCTGCATCAGATGACTTCAGGAGTACTTCTGCCAGCTCAAGACACCACACTATTGAAAAAACCTGGATAAACTGAACACACTTTGAGGAGAGTGATGAGAATGATGATTCAAAACCAAGTTTCAGGATGTGTGGTTGAAGAACTGAGGTTATTTAATCTGGAGAAGGGATGATCCAGGAGCAATGGGAAAGTTGTTGCTAAAGCATCTTTTTCATAAAGATTCATAAAGTCATTTTCTAAAGCTCCAAGTGGATAACATCAGTGCCAATGAGTGAAAGCCACAGCAAAGCCTCTTTCAGCTGGCTGGTAGGATTCTTTTCTAATAGCAAAAGTCATTCAATGATGGAAGGGGCTGCTTTGAAAGGTGGTGCCTTGCTCTATCCTGGGGGTATTTGTACATAAGCTGGGTGATCCCATGGCAAGGGTGCTGATGTGAGCCTCACCATATGAATGTGTAGACTGGCTGGTGACACGTATGTGTGCACGTGTGCACACAAAAGAACTTTGACATAGTACTGACCTTTTCATTCATTTTTACTGAGATATTGCACATAGTCCGAAATTTACCACTTTAAAGTATAACTATTCACTAGTTTTTAGTATATTCACAAGGGTGTACAAGTGTCACCATCACCACTATGTAATTCCAGAACATCTCCATCACCTCGAAAAGAAAGCCGTTAGTAATCACCCTCCAATCTTCCCTTCTCCCAGCCCCTGGCAACCACCAATCTTTGGATTCTATCTCTGTGGATTTAGGACTGATAAATATTTAAAGTCTCCTTGAACTTGAGATTCTTTGTTTCTATAAAGTGGCCCTTGGATTCTACCACCCAGACACAAGCAGGTCATTCCCAAAGACAAAGGAATCTCAGCATACTGGAATCAATGTTAAACTCAGACCCTCAAGAAGTTAGAATACACCATCTTTAAATCCCACATTCTGATGGTGGCACTGTCTGTTCAAATAATAGATTTTTTTTTTCGTTCCATATAAACATGCACTGGTGAGCCTGAGACTTAAAGGAAATGCCATGAAGTCAAAATAGTGAAAACTACATTTTACTTTGTCAACCTAAATAACAGAATCTCTCCAAAAGAAGAGATGTTTATTTGTGAACAGAGCGTTGCAATGGAAACACACATGCCATATATGCATATTCAGGGAGGTAAAGGAAGACAAAGGTTTTTAAAGGGAAAAATGAGGAGGAGGATGTAATTGTTTTGGAATAATTATCTTTGGCTACAAAAATCAATAACAAAGGTGACACCAGTCCGAGTTTGAACAGGAAGTAGTTTGGCAGATGTCCTTATAGAAGTATTTTTTGTGTAAGGTTGTGATGATATTTGTACAAGATTGTGGTTTTTGCAGCCTTTTGTGACAGTTTTTGTTATCAGACCTACAAGCATGCAAACTCTCTCCATGGTTTTCCCTGGCTCTGTTTGCCAGGATTTTCTTAACACTAGTCAGCCCCATTTCATTCTCACAACTGTCACAAATTGTAGCCTCGTTTGTGTGTACGGTAAACCTTCATTTCTATTCTTTTTTGAATGTTCTACAGATGGGGTACAGTTGCTCTCTAGGGTTTTTTTATTTCTTTTCTTCATTAGTAACTTGTGATTCTGAGAAGAGGAAGTAGGAAATTACAACCTTATTTGTACTAAAACTTGACATAGCGTGATTAGAAAAACTGTTCTTGGGCACAGTTGTGATGAAGACATGAGGACAGCTGGTAAACTCCCACACCTTTGCTTCTAGGCTTTCTTTTGGTGGGGCATAAAAAGCTCAGCTCCAATAAATCATCACCTAGCCTAAGACATTTATGATCAGATATGTTTTATGAGAGGAGCATATTCAGGATCAGATGAAGACATCTGCTTTTTATTCTCAATGTATCACATCTGGGTTAACTACTTTGCAAAAGTATAGAAATGTTATCATTAAAAATGAATTTGAGCTCAATTGTGGCAAGAGCCACAGCTGAAAACATGACAGGTTGACAGTCGGCTGAGAAAGCTAGGGCTTTTATTTATTTATTTTAAAGCTATGGCTAGGAGAGGGCTTAGGGGCTAAAGGAAAATACTCTACAGTGAGACTTGAACACTTTACATAACCGTGATCCTGCTCCCGGGTCTGCTCAGGGGACTTTATGGGTATTTGGAGTCAGGGGGATGTTCACATGCTGTAGATGTGTAAGGAAGGCTCTCTTTGATGAAATACGGTGTGGTATTGACTTGATGAGCCCACTCTTTTTTCTTAAGGAAATGCCTTTGTATTCAGTGTATTTGAGGACAAGTAGTGACTCATAAACCTGGAGCAATATGAGGATCTAATAGAATCAACCCCTTTACCTCATACATTCCTAGTGGATGCTCCACAAGAGTTCTGGGGCTTCTCAGGGAAGGAAGCCATCCTCACAGGGTTCCCAAGAATTCCGGACAGAAATAGAGTCATCATTCAGCATTCCTCAGACTGCCATTGCACCCACTTCCTTGTAACCACAAGTCCCGTAGCACTAGATCCTGACCATTTGCTTGTAACCACAAGTCCCGTAGCACTAGATCCTGACCATTTGCACTCCCGTTGTTCCCATTGAAAGGATCTCTGATGTTAGAATCACAGGCTTCTGTTGAAGAACTGCTTCAGCAGATCCTGAATTCCAGTGAAACAGCTGACGCCAACCAGTTTGAAGACCCCCAGAGAGGAACCCAATCAGCATGAGAACACAGCTTCTTCATCAGCCTGGCCCATGACTTCACCCTGCACTCTTCTACCAATCAGTGATCTCCACGCTTCAGCCCACTCCAAAGCCCGTGAAGCCCCTAGCCCCAAATTCCTTGGAGAGATGGATTTAAGGTTGCCTCTCATTTCCTCATTTGGCAGCCCCATAATTAAATCTCTTTCTCTGCTGCAACCCTGTGTCTTGGCGCAGTGACTTGCCACATGCATGGGGCAATGGACTTATTATGGTAACAGAACCTTGATGTACAGAAGTGTGGAAAAAGTTTACCAACCATTTAGGAACAGCAAAAGGGACTTGTGGCTACATCACTGGGAGGACGTTCTATACAATCATATCCTCCCAAGTTGACCTGGCAACAGAACATCCATACCCCAGTATAGAGGCACGGGGGTTGGTTAACAGTGGAGGATGTGGAAGCAAGGTGAAACCAAGCCAAGTTGCTGCACCACCCCTAAGTAGCACTGTGGCAGCCCCTGATAGCTTGGTTTGCCATTGTCCCATGGATTTGGCTAGTAAGGAGATGATGAGCCAAGATAGATTCTGACAGTGTAGGACTTACACATACATGTGTCCTCCAAAGCTCATATGCTGGAATGTAGACCCCAAAGGGAATGTATTAAGAGGTGGGGCCATTAGCAGGTGATTAGTGCCCTTATAAAAGGGCTTTGGGGAACCAGCTCGTCCCTTTTGCCCTCTGCATGTTGAGGACCCAGTCACAAGTTGCCATTTTGGCAACTTCTCTAGACAGAACAGTTCTCACTAGATACTGACTCTGCCAGTGCCTTAATCTTGGACTTTCCAGCCTCCAGAACTACGAGAAATAATTGTTGTTTACAAATTACTAGTCTCAACTATTCTGTGACAGTATCACAAACAGAGTAAGACATTCCCCCCTACCCACACAGACAGTTATTTGCCACAGACAAACCATCCCTTTCTGTCTTTTGAGAGGGAGTGATTGCATTGTCATCAACACCTGGGCACTTGGCAGCTCTGGGTTACTTGGGGACCAAGGTGAAAAAGACTTAAACTTGACAAGCGAATGAAAAAGACGTATGGAGAGATAGATAACATCTCCCCACCATCTGTCTCAGCCAGCTGAAGAATAAGATAGAAGGTCTTATTGCAGCTGAACATCTGGTCGAACTTGTGGGCTCACTTGGAGATGGATGACTCTCCAGCAAGACCTGCATCAAAACTGCTCTAATTGTTCTCATTAGTTTTCTCTGGCTTGGCTCAGTGGGCTTTTTTTTTTTTTTTTTTTTTGTATAATTGGGAAGCTCCTGCCTTAACTTCTGTGTCAGTCATAGTAATAAAATATGTTGAGTATACCCTAGAATAATGATGTATACATGCTTAAGATGCAAATTGCATCTGTGTACAAGAGATGGAGGTCAAACCCAAGGGTGTCCTCTCTCGAACTTCCACTGTAAGACATTAGACCCCTAGGGCTTCCTCGTGCTTGACCCCTGAGGGTCACCAAATCATCACAGAAGGGTCTGCTTGGATTTTATCCTTACTTAGCTACTTGTAGATGCTTTATGATTGTTATTAGTTATTTATTAATCATTTTAGCATATATTTTTAGTAATTTTTATATTGTTCTATTACCATATCTTCAAGAGATAAAGAGAACATCAAAAGATGATTTGAATCTCCACATTGAAAAGGCACAGAGAGTAACTACGAACATCAACCTCAACCCCAAAATATAAACATTGAGATATGCTGTGGCGATATTTTAAGACTTTAAAGAAATTGAGGCCGGGCGCGGTGGCTCATGCTCGTAATCCCAGCACTTTGGGAGGCCAAGGCGGGCGGATCACGAGGTCAGGAGATCGAGACCATCCTTGCTAACATGGTGAAACCCCGTCTCTACTAAAAATGCAAAAAATTAGCCGGGTGTGGCGGCAGGTGCCTGTAGTCCCAGCTACTTGGGAGGCTGAGGCAGGAGAATGGTGTGAACCCGGGAGGCGGAGCTTGCAGTGAGCCAAGATCACGCCGCTGCACTCCAGCCTGGGTGACTGAGTGAGACTCCATCTCAAAAAAAAAAAAAAAAAAAAAAAAAACTGAAAAACAATTCCTCCCCGAAAACCTCCGGAAAGGAATGCAGCCCCACCAACACTTTGATTTCAGTCCCATGAAGATTGTTTTGGACTTTTGACCTTTAGAACTAGAAGATAATTAGTCTGATTTGTTTTCAGCCACTAAGTTTGTGGTCATTTGGTGTAGCAGGAATGGGAAACCAACACAATGTCCATTTTCTTTTCAGTTGCTTTGTGTAGTTTTATGGAAAGACTTACAGAGATTTTTTTAAAAACCTCACCTTTGTCATCTTGTTTTTGTCTAGGATGTGTTTTTCTAAATTACAATTTATTTAAGCTTTAGCACACTGGACGAAGTTGACTGAAAATTATTAAATATATTTTCCTCCGTCAAACTGTTATTGGAAGCATTATTTTATAGGAACGAGCACAGGGTTCGTGATACTGGCTCTTAAACAAAATGTGGATTTTTATAGAAAATTTTCTGGGCTTGCTCATTGTTTATAGCAAGGGAAAAGGAAACTTGTGTTCTATTTTTCACTCCCTTTTACCGACACATTTGTTATGGATATTGAAACTATTGCTGGTGTCTTCCCTGTAAGTGACACATTTGTACTTTTCAAAACCCGTTTTAGAGGTATCAAAGATATGAGCTAGTGAAAACCATCTGTTCGTGAGCGAGAAGAAATAAAGCACATTTACCTCCTTTTTTGGGATTGCAATGTATGGACTGTTCATTGAAACCATCTTAAGACATGGATAAATATGAGGACTTCTGGAAAATGTCTTTTGCAATGTAGTGAATGTGGATGCTCAATTGATGATGTAAAAAAATAGACTCTTATAATATAGTGAAATGAGCTAATTAAATATGTGACATTTATTGTGGCACAGATGTAATAGATAAAATCCCTTTTTCCATGTTCTTCTTAACTTCTTTTCTTGTGGGTAAGCCTGTTTTGCTTAAGGCTTAAAAATCAACACCTCTAAAACCTCTAGCTTGTCTTCTTATTTGCTGTATTAGGACACTGTCTTCACTACACCCTGTCAAAGTTCTGGTGCCTTAGAGAATTTTGGGGCAAGAGTGGCCTACTCTCCCTGACCTTCCCTTGTGACTCTCATGAAAAGCATGTGGCTGACAGTGATGCGTGACCCATAGGAGTAGTCATCTGGAACTGGGAAATCTGCACAATTCTTGTCACTTTTCTGATTGTGATAGAAATCTCATATGTGCATCAGAAAAATAACTTTAGGGCATGGTGCTGAGCCTAGATTCTAAAATCGTAACTCAAATCACACCAAATGCAGCTTGGGGACTAGAGTACAGATTGAACTTATGCCAGTAGAGCAAGCTTTGGGCATTGGGTTCACCACTGAAGATTCAATCACCATTGAAATGCTTACCCCCGAGTCTGGTGTCCAAAGTATTCTCAGATCTGACACATTAACATGAAACATATTTCTCTCTCCATCTGTCTTTCACTGCATATGTTTTTGCAATGCTTTCTAAACTCACCCAAAGACTCTATCATTAATCCTTTTTCCATCAGTCCAATGGAGTAGGCATGCAAAGGCATCTTTTTACAGTAGAGATTGGAGGAAGATGGTCCAGAAAGGATTCAGAGTTATACTGTAGTAAATATATTGTGATATATGCATTCTCTCTGTCTGTCTGTCTGTCTGTCTCTCTCTCTCTCTGTGTGTGTGTGTGTGTGTATTAGTAGTAGTAGTAGTAGTAAATTAGTGATGGAATGATTGAAGCCACACTGGGCTGGTTCACCTCACTCCTCTGCAGAATGATACAGCCTTCCTCACCACAAAAAACATAACCCTTTTTTTTTTGCCGTACATTTAGGGCCCCATCAGTAATTACTAAGCAGCAAAATAGACAATTGCCTGAAGAGCCCTCCTTAGAGCCCACCTTCCTGCCATTATTTCTCCCTGCCTTACTGCATTCTCCATATGGAAAATGATCCGAGCTCTCCCAGCTAGCCTTCCTGGTTCCAGCTCTGTCCTCTGTCCCAACCACTCCTTGATACTTCCCCTGCACATGCCAGGGTGTGCGGGCTCTGACTGCTTCTCCCCTTAGCACAAATCACTAACCCTCAGCCAATGTCTTTTGAGTTGAGATTTCATATGCATAGGGTAAAGTCCAGAAGGAACCTCATTGTAAAATATTTGAGAGCCAGGTGTGTGTCTCATACTTTGGTGCATACTCATGGCATATCTGTTATGATACTTTGAATCTAGTAGATGTTTGAAGATTATGTATTAATTGGTCCCTTGAATTAGCACAACTAAGCAATGAACACTAGAGGAAACCTCATCATTTCAAATATCGGCATCTTTATTCTACCAAAACTCTAATTGTGGAGATCTTTTTGGGTTTTCTCTTGCTACTTTGGCATGCTTACAGCTCACACTGCATGCCTTTGGACATGCACAACCCCTGAAACTACTCACCAAGACATAATCAAACTGGTTGTGTGTTTAAGCATACAGCTGTCTAAATATCATGTGGATATTATTGAGATTTTATTATCCAGATGTAATGGGGGAAAATCCTAATGGAAACACTTCACTCATTTTCTGAGAAAGGTGTAACTGTTTTGAAGATTGATTGGGCTGACCAATAAGCATAGAAGGGATTACAGAAAGGCAGCCATTTGTAGAAACCCATGCTGATAAGTACCAGTTGAACAACATGTTTATTAATGCCACTTAAAAAAAAAAAAAAAAAAGCATATATCCAGCTTTGGCCAGAGGTTTTCCAGTTTGTCTTCCCATCTGATGCTCAAAAATACTATGTAAGATATAATTGTAAAAATAATTATAGTCACACTACAGCTGGCAATGGTACACAGAATTGCCTTGCAGAAGGTCATGCAGTTAGTAAATTGTAGAACAAGATTATCACCAAGTCTTCTGACTCCAAATTCAGTGTCTATTATATATCACCCTGGCTGCCAAATTCCAGGACCCATGGAATCTCCCAGAACCTATGGACAGACATTAGGGAGGCTGTAAACACTCAGAAACTATATGTGCACATCCGTAATTACATTTTTCTCAGGGAACGCACCTTGATATTTCAAATTTCTTTTTTTTTTTTTATTATACTTTAAGTTCTAGGGTACATGTGCATAACGTGCAGGTTTGTTACATATGTATACATGTGCCATGTTGGTGTGCTGCACCCATCAACTCGTCAGCACCCATCAA
>NC_045456.1:15936141-15943174 GCF_002776525.5 Piliocolobus tephrosceles | reverse complement strand
CCGGTCTTCTGTGTCGCTCGCGCTGGGAGATGGAGACTGAAGCTGTTCCTATTCGGCCATCTTGCTCCGCACCCTCGATATTTCAAATTTCTTAAAAGGTTTTATGATGTTTACGGACCGTCAGAGATAAAAAGCATAGGAAATGAAAACTATAAAATGTAAAAGAGGCAACTTTCCATCTTTTCTGTTAGAATACATGCTTATCGCTCCCACAGAGTGTACCCTCAGAAAAAAATCTCTGTTTTACACTAGTGGCATATTGATTTCTTTATTGATGGCAATAGGGTCAGTGATAATGAAAGATGATGGAGTTTCTTTAGTTATATGAAAATATAATATATAAATTGTGTTGCATTTCCAGTAGCCAAATATTAGATAATGATTTGTCCTGATAAAAATCAATAATAAGATTCATTTGTCTGTCTCCAAACACCAGCTTCTCAATATGAAAAGGCATCTGTGAGCCACTGTTATGAACTTAGAGATATTCTTATTGTTCACTAGAGATGGCATCATTATACTGCAACCAGTAAGAATGGCACCACTCCTAGAGGAGCTGTTCATACAGAGGAATCCTGCACAAAGCACACCCCTGGTATTGGGCAGTGCACAATTGCACCACTTCACACAGTGACCGTGACTCTGTGAGCAAAAATGGAAAACAGTATCAGGGCAAGAATCTGAGAGCAGGCGAGTTCAGGGATAAGAAGCTAAACGCTGGCTACATACCAGATAGAGACTGGAAAATACACAAGTGTCAAAGGACAAGATAAATGAATGACTGACTAGACAGTTGTCAGGCTGCCTGTGAAGGTAGGATGCTCTCCTTCAGTGTGTGGTCTATACATTCAAAGATTGAGTATGGTACCACGACTCCAGTGAGAAAATTACATGGGTCGTGAAGCAAAGAAATAAAAATAGAACGGTCCCCACTCATCATTGTTCCCAGTGACCCACTGGGGGACTTTGTGCTTCCTGTCCTTGCAACTCTTAGTTCTGCAGAATTAGAGGTACTACTAGTCCCCCAAAGGCAGCATATATTTGCCAGGGGATAGGAAAGAACTCTGTTAATTTTATAAGCAACAGAGGCTGCTTGGGCACTTCAGGCTCATTGTTTCCAATACGCAAGTAGAAGTGTTGTCATCTTGACCTTCATTATTAGAAGAGATCGTGATGCCGTTACACAATGGAGCAGGGAGGAAGAAGGGTGTCACCTCAGGATTTACTGTGACCAGAATGAACAGGGACAACGACCCTGGATTTCAAAGAACATAGTGCCTGAGCTTGGTGCCCCCCAGGAGTGAGGACTTGTGTCGCTCCAAGTCACGACCAGCAGAAATGGTAGCCAAGGGTATGGGATCTAGAAGCATTTTGAGAGAAGACAGGAGATCAATGTCTGTTGTGATCCTGAGATGAGATGTTGCACTGGGACTTCAGGTTTTTCTCTTAACCTTTTTGTACTGAGCTTTCCCCTAGAAGGAGAAGCCTGCTGGGATCCTGAAGAGAAGTGTTCCCCAAACAGAGAGATGGGTGCCTGGGATGGAGTGTAGCGGACTCATGACATGCCACCCAGATCACCCTTCAAGGATTGTCTAGGCAGGGCGCTGTGGCTTATGCCTGTAATCCCAGCACTTTGGGAGGCCCAGGCGGGTGGATCACAAGGTTAGGAGTTTGAGACCAGCCTGACCAACATGGTGAAACCCTGTCTCTGTGAGTTTTGAGACTCCATCTCAAAAATAAATAAATAAATTAATAATAATGTTCAGCTGGTTGAAATGACCATCGTTTGTGTGTGTGTGTGATGGAGTCTTGCTGCATTGCAGCTCATCTTTTCCCTGCACCCCATCCTGTTTCCATCTCCTCCTTTTCACATGTGTTGATCCATCATAAATACCTTCCTCCAGTATCCATTTCAGTATCTGCAAGAATAAATACTTTGAGTGATTTTCAAAGTTTATATTGTCAATTTTTTAAAGGCATGTACTGTATAATTTTATTTATATGTGGTATCTCAAGTGGGCAAACTCCTAGAAACAGAAAGTAGAATGATACTAGGGGGTTACTAGGGTGTGGGGCAGGGAAAATTGGGAATTGCTTAACAGGTACACAGTTTCATTTTTGCAAGATGAAAAAGTTGTGGAAATTGGATTTATAACAATATGACTATGCTAAATACTGAACTGTATACTTTTTTTTCTTTGAGACAGAGTCTCGCTAATTTTTTGTATTTTTAGTAGAGGCGAGATTTCACAGGATGGTCTCGATTTCCTGACCTCATGATCTGCCTGCCTCAGCCTCTCAAAGGCTGGGATTACAGGCATGAGCCACCATGCCCGGCCTGAACTGTATACTTAAAGATGGTTAAGAGGGTAAAAATGGTATGTTCATTTGTGATACAATTAAATCAATTTAACAATAAAATAGAAACAAATGAATCAATAAATCTGTCTACATATTCATTGTAGAGTTCCTGAAATATAAATTATTTGTTATTCTTATGAGACCCAAAACCAGATAAAATGGATTATATATACATATAATTGTAAGTGTTATATATACATATTATTGTAAGTTTTGTATATACATATAATTGTAAGTTTTGCACTAATGTCACAATTCCCTTGGAGGAATTTTTAATAATGTGGTTTAGTATTTTCTTCTTAAGAATAAACTAAAGATTTATTTTTGTACATTACATGTCACCTGAATAATTGTTACAAATGTCATATGATTTCAATATGAAATAGCCTAACAGACTTCTCACCTGCCTGTTACCTTAAAAATTAACCAAACTGAACACAAGAAAATCAGATTGCTGAAAATCTTCACTCTGAAATGAAGAACCTGAGTTGTTCCTGCAGGTGGCACTGTCCGACAATAAAAAAGACCAATCTATGCACTGCCCTCTTAAAAATTCAATACTAGCCTTCTTGTGCTAATGTTTAAACATATATTTTCTATAGTATGAAAATGAACTTTTTTGTTTGTGGTAATATTTATTAACAACTGTTCTTATCCTTTATTCAAATATAGTTATTTAACTTTCACTATTGAACATTAGATTGTTATTTTTTAGTATTTTTTAAAGGTATTCAGTTAGTGAAATAATATCTTAGATTTCTGGAGTTTATATATTTATCATTATTATTAATTTTCACCAAACCAAAAAATCCTGAATCATCCTGAATGCAGCTAAATTCTTCCTCTCTGGGTAAAGACCCTTGAGTGATACCTGACCACACATACTTGGTCACCCTGTGGGTGTGTCAGAAGCATCCCAGTCCTTCTCTTTGTACAGGCACTGTGGCTTTTCTTGAGTTAGATAAGAGGAAATTCTTTGGCAAATTGTTTACGTTTTAGCACCTCACAGGATTTAGGAACTTAATTCTATACCTGATACCTTGGCCCCTGTTCCCTTGGAAGAACCAAGGTGGAAATATTGTTGCCAAATTGACTTTCCACTTCAAACAGAGAAATAATGCTTGTCACTTTCTGTCTCCTCTGTTGACATTCATATTCAAAAATGACTGTTCCTGTTCAACTGAAGTAGGGAGAATTAGTTCTTAAAGAGTTCAGAGATTCCACAAACTCAGGAAAAGCCTTCATTTTATCGACTCTTTCCAGTTGTTTCTCAATGTCTTAATTCACTGGATCCATGCAACGATGTTTCATGTGCACTTTCAAGAAAAACCAGCCTGAGAACCAGGCATCTCATGGCCTGGTGCTAGTGCTCTGTTGCCTTTTTACATCTGTGTCAACACAAGGCTTCATCTACGCCCTCTGACCTTCGTTCTGAGCACCCAAGCCTTTGTGCTGGGTGGCTTGTTCTTTCCTCACTCAAGATACATCACTCATCTACTTCATGTATCCAGGCCTTTTGTGTTTAACTTACCCTCCGAATCCTCTTCTGCAATTTATTTGAAGATACAGACTCTATGAATTTAACGTATAGCGTGCCTCCTGAACCTTGTATGAGGCTTAATCTTTTAAGGGTGCTTGTGACTTGGTTTGACTCTTCTGAGCATTAGAATCTTGCCTCCCATTGTTAGGAAGGTTCATCTTTTCAGGTGCATCTCTGTATAGTAATTTAAAGAGGATTCTATAAAATCCAGCCTTACAAATACAACAGAATGCTGAGGATAATGAAGCCCACACTCCACTCTATAATAAAACTCGGTAGCTTGCCAAATGAATATTCAAACACTTGTGTGAATATTTTCTAGATATGCAACAGATTCTATAAGATATACAACAACTTGAAATAAGACTTCAGGTTCCACTTGCTGTTGAGATGGAGACAAATCCTACCAAGCAACAAAAGTTTGTGCTTGTACTTCTTCCTGTTTGGTTATGAATTATTATTGGTTAGGAGCAAACATTGGAGCACCTATTTGCACTGCATGAAGATATCATAAGGAAACATCTTTAAAATTCCTCTAGAAATACTAGCTCTACTTTAATCAATTTATGCTTTTTCAATTTGCGTTCAGTGCCCTCTGGCTTATGAAGGCAAATACTCAACAGCCATGCCTGTCATTTTCTAAATCATTTCCATGAAGAGGCTTTGGAAGGGACCAACCCACCCTCATTTATAACATGCAAGAAGGAAGTGTACCTCATATACCTTCTTGACCATGTCTTCATGGACCCACAAAAGGCCTTCATTGACCCAGAAATGTAAAAAAAATCAAACTAATAGCCATGTATGGGTGGTTCAATTCAGACTCTAATAATGTGAACTTCTACAACCATGTAGCATGCGGTGGGAAGTGGGGCATGGGTTGAGGATTAGAAAGGAAACAGAGTCTCAAAACTAAAGCACTGTTATAGTCTGAATGTTTGTGTCTTCTAAAATTTCTGTGTTGAAATCCTTGTTCCCAGTATGATGGTTTCAAGAGGTGAGACCTTTGAGGGTTGATTAGGTAAAAGGCTGGGGCCCTCATGAATGGGATTACTGCCCTCATATAAGAGATCCCAGAGAGCTCCCTTGCCCCTTCCACCATGTGAGGACACAACAAGGTGCTGCCAATGAACCAGGAAGTAGGTCCTCACCAGACACTGAATCTGCCAAGTCTCGATCTTGGACTTCCAGCCTCCAGAACTGTGAGCAATAAATGTCTTTTGTTTATAGGCTACCCCGTCTATGGTATTTTCTTATAGCAGACCTACTGACTAAAATAGGACCTTCCATAATTATTTTTTTTTTTCCAGGACAGGAGATGGAAAAAAAAAAAAAAAAAAAGCCTATCAAGGAAATCCAAAAGATAAGAGATTATGTAATAGCCTCTGAAGACACTTCTGCAAGCATGGTCTGTAAATGGCTGAGGTGCAGTGAGCTAAGTTTTTAACATGACTCTGACTGCCTTCTCCGGATTGCATTGACCCTGGGCCACCTGGAACCAGGGAACTTCTTCCCCTACCCTCTAGCAGGGAGCTGCATGCAAACTCAGCTGCCCATGACAGGAGGGCCTTTAACTACCCCTTGGGTTCCAGAGTCCCTGGGTGCCCAGCAGCTATAAATGGCTGCTGGCCAATTCCAGATGACCAGACAGTCAAGAAGTTTGCATGTCATTTCACTGATAAGGTTGCCCACATGCTTGTCCTATACACAAAGGAGAGCAATCTGGTGGCTGAGTGTCCATCGTAGACCCTCATGGTGTGTCCAGCCATGCTGTCCTCTGCACATCTCTCTGTAGGATGATGAGTGGACAGAAGCAATGGCTTCTCTTCTGTCATTGACATTGTCTTTTGAATGTCTCCCAATCTCCAGTGAAAGCTATTCCTTCACCCATGCTGTGTCATTGTCAGATTCTCATAAATGCTGATGCAGCAAGAGAGACTGACCATGCAGTCACTCATCCTGCCCCAATTACCTAAGTTAGAAGCAACCAGAGATATTTTAAAGCACACATTTCTGGTGCTCCGGCACAACCTTTTGAATCAGGATGGAGCCTGAATTTTTAAACAGGTTCTCAGGTGAGTTCTATACACAAAATGACTTTGAAAACTAATGATCCAAAACATTGTTTCTCAAACCATCAGATGACCTGAAGGGCTTGTGAAACAGATTGCTGGGACCCACACTCAGAGTTTCTGATTCCATTATCTGGAGTGGAGTTCTGTAATTTGCATTTTATCCAAGCTTTGGGGTGATGCTTTTACTGCTGATCCTGGGGACTAGATTTAGATAACCACTAGCCTAAGTCTTAGACTCTAAAACAGTGCTAATGTAGTCACAGTAACCTTTGAGGAAGCTAAGAATTTTTTCTGGTGTCTACATTCCTAAAATAAGAGAAGAAAAAAATGGAAATACATATTCTGAAGCAGCATACTTCTGGCTTCCTTACCAATATATCTGGAAAATGGGAGAAAAGAGACAAAGATAGAATGGCACAGTCAACATTTTTTTGGGAGAATGTGACAATATGATACCATAATCACTACAACTGAAAGTTTTGTACATGTGGCATAAACCAAGAACAAAGCAGTATTTACTAGATTTCCAAATATTTCATACACTGGGAATGTGTAAACACTGTAAAACCGCAATATAAAGGCACAAGTTATTTAACAGAGTACACTACATTTCTCCTCTTCAATAAAGATGTAAATGCACATGTAAATGTCAGAGTTATGTAATCCATGCACATAATTCCTTTTCCATTTATTCACTCATATTAATGAACCTTGAGATGCATAACTTTTAAAAACATGGATATTGATACAAAAATTAGTCAGCATGGTGACAGATGCCTGTAAACCCATTTACTCAGGAGGCTGAGGCAGGAGAATCTCTTGAACCTGGGAGGCAGAGGTTGCAGTGAGCCGAGATCATGCCATTGCCCTCCAGCCTGGGTGATAGAGCAAGACTCCATCTCAAAAAAAGGAAAAACAAACAAAAAAACAAACAAAACTACACATGGATAACGACATAGGAAGAGTTATTTGATAGTCACTTACCCTGTCTGTTCCTACTTGTATTTAAGTTCATGACTTTCAGTAGTAAGACACTTGCTCAATAAATGAACAAATG
>NC_045456.1:15922094-15936131 GCF_002776525.5 Piliocolobus tephrosceles | reverse complement strand
TTGCACAGTTCTGTAGTTTTTGGTATTGTGTTAGTCCGTTTTCACACTGCTGTAAAGAAATATCCAAGACTGGGTAATTTATAAAGGAAAGAGGTTTAATTGACTCACAGTTCCACATGGCTGGGAAGGCCTTAGGAAACTTACAATCATGGCAGAAGATGAAGGGGAACTGAGTACCTTCTTCACGTGGCAGCAGGAGAGAAAAGAGTGAGTGAAGGAGGAACTTGCTAAACACTTATAAAACCATCAGATCTCGTGATAACTCACTACCACGAGACCAGCATGGGGGAAACCGTCCCCCACCATGATCCAATCACCTCCCACTAGGTTCTCCCCTCGACACCTGGGGATTACAATTCAGGATGAGATTTGGGTGGGGACACAAAGCCTAACCATTTCAGGTATATTCACAGACATTGTGAATATTACCACGGTTGACTGTAGAATATTTGTATCATGTCAGAAAGAAATCCCATCTCTTTTAGCCATCATCCTCAGTGACCTCAGCCTTCTCGCAGCCCCCGGCAACCACTAATTTACTTTGTTTCTATTGACTTCTCTATGAAAGATATTTCATATGAGTGTAATAATATAGTATGTGGCATTTTTATGCCTTGCTTCTGTTAGGATAATGGTTTTAGGTCCATCCATGCTATAGCATCTATCAGTAGTTCATTCCTTTGTGGCTGAAAGGTGATGATTATATAGTTACATGACATTTTGTTAATGGGCATTTGGGTTGTTTTCAATCATTAGCTATTAGGAAGTATCTCCCTTATTCAATGGTAAGATATTTTTTATGGTAATAATTTTAAATGAAAATCTTTTATATTAGTTTCTAAACTATATAGTGTGGATAAATTGAACATTTTTTTTTTGAGTCATGCGGTTTTATTGGCGTTGACTTGGTACCCCCTTAAAATATTTATGCATAACTTTGAAACAATAATTTATAAATATATATATAATTTTGAAATGTCATACTATACATATATTATTTTGAAGCAGTCACCAACTTACAAAAAATTTGAGTATAGAGTAAAAAGAGCTTTCTTTTTTCCTAAAACACCTGAGGGTAAGTTTCCACTCTGATGCCTCGTATCCTGAATATTTTAGCATGCATTTCCCCGGAAGAGGATTATTATACACAGACACAGTCAAGACCTAAAAATCAGGAAATGGGCACTGATGTATTTCTACCTTCTAATGGTCAGACTGCCTTTAAATGCTTTGAGGCAGAAGGAGCCAGTTAGAATTATGCATTGCCATGAGTTTTCATGTCTGTTAGTCTTCTTCAGTCTGATTTCTCATCTTTCTTTGACTTTCCTGGTCGTAGCACAATTAAAACATACCAGCCAGTTATTTCACAGAATGTCCCTCCATTTGGGTTTGTCTGTTATTTCC
The DNA here is from genome assembly GCF_002776525.5 of Piliocolobus tephrosceles. Classification (NCBI taxonomy): domain Eukaryota; kingdom Metazoa; phylum Chordata; class Mammalia; order Primates; family Cercopithecidae; genus Piliocolobus; species Piliocolobus tephrosceles. Next base: position 15,934,727 of record NC_045456.1, on the reverse strand, counting down.
TCCTGATTATATCTGGACTGCACATATTTGCCAGAGTTAGTGCAGGAGTGAGGCCCTGTTCCTTTCTTCACATTCTGTCACATTCTAAGCAAATGATTTTCAATTTGTCCTATTATTGATGAGGATTTGATTAAAATGTTCCCCAATTTTAACGCTCTTATTTTAAACCATATGAAATCTTTACTTGATGCTAGCTCAATTAGCGACCAAGACCAGATTCTATAATAAAATAATTCTATCAAAATTTTAGACATGAGAAACATCAGTTCCTCTTTTAACATATGACAAGTACTCCTGGTATCTAGAATGTAAAATGACCCCTTATTCATCTGTCATGTAGATTCCACTATTAATTTTGAAATCCATATGACATTTTATAGGAAATTGAATAAGACTCAAATGTTTCTGATTAAGTTTTGCTTAAGTCTTGAATCTTTTCTTTCCTGAAAACTCTTCAAACTGAAATGCCTTTGTAAGAACTTCTTGATTGTGTTTCGGAAAATAGAAAGCCACATTCTGTAAAAAGATATAAACAACATTGCTTTCTCAAAAACTCTAATTCAATATATAAATAGTATACCTTCACATTCATAAATCCTACTGTGTTCAAAGTTTACTCGTTTTCTAGTTATTCCTTTATTCATATTTATGTAGACTATTTCAGAATAAGTAATATTTAATTTTAAAGAATATATTTCACAAGGTGTTTTCCGATGTGTTAAACTTGTTTTATCAACAGAAGACACACACTCAGAGTAAATTGTGTGTTTTCAACCTCAGCACTACTGAAATGTATGTTGGATTGTTTTTGTTGCAAGAGGGCTGTCCTCTGTATCTCAGGATGTTTAGCAGAATCTCTGGCATCTACCTACTAAATGCCAGTCTCACCCCTACCCTCAATCCTGACAAACAAAAATATCTCCAAACTTTGTCAAATGTCCCCTTCTGGGGTATGGGGGTGGGGTGTGTGTGTGTAAAATTGCCACTGGTTGAGAACAACTGAAACAAATTTTAGAATATTTATGTAATTTTAAAGACTTCCAATAGTAAGTATGGAAGTAATTATAGATTTTAACAGATTTCTAGTGGTATAGAATCGTCAACATTTACATTATTAAAAGTATGAGGTGTTAGTTATGAATTTCAAGAGAAAAGACCAGAAAGGGTTACATTTTAAATATTTCTGAAGGTATGTTTTTATAGTATAATATATATTAAAGTAGATGATATAGGACTAAGTGTTATTGTTAAATTCAATCATAGTTTGGACAAAATGTATTCCTTTTTCATGTCGGTTAAGCAAGTTGACTTATCTATGAATAGATTTTGATAGGATTTCTTGTCAAATACAAGAATGAATCCTATGGAACTGCAGTCATCAAGATTGCAGTTGTTATAACTGGTCAAAAAACACTCATTCCTGATAAGGATTTTTTGTGGGAATATATATATTTTTTTACTCTAGGCAGTTTACAGTCAAATCAAGACCTGCTACAGATATATTTTAATGTGCCAAGTTCATATATGTTTTCAATCCTTTTCTATTAGATTACCACTGTGCATATTGAATTGTAAGCAACTGCAAATAATTTGATATGGGTGAATATTAACTACAAATATCCTCCTTTTGGCAAGCAAAATATTTTTACTAAATTTTCTGTAGGTGGTAGGGAGAGTTGGGAAACAAATAATTTCACACAGTATCTACTGGGTCCTTGGTTAGGTCAAAAATTCAGCATAAGCAACACCAGGTGCTTAGAAAGGATGGCAAAAAACATATTTGATGTGTTTTTTTGTCCATTTTGCAGATATTTGTTTTATTACCACTATTGAAATGCTTTTAGAAATATTTTCTGGCAAAGCAAACATTTATTTTGGAAACATTTACTTGGCTTCTAAGGTTGCTATTATTCAATTGTTTGCTTAATAGAGGGGAAAAATGTTTGGGAGGTGCCTGATGGTTCTTTTATTTCCTCTGAGAACAAATCTGTGGTGTTATGTGAGTGTTAAAATTGTTCAGGAATCAAATAAATATCTGAAAGACTTAGAATAAGCCAATCTGTTTGACACAGGAAGGGGACAGGTCCTGGCAGAGGGTTAAGAATTAAAAAAAAAAAAAAAGAATAAAAAGAAAACACAAAAAACTTGAAGATAAAAATTGGATGACAACCACAGACAGAGACTAAAGGAAATTAGCAGCAGAAGGAGCTTCAAGGGAATATGGAATTTCCCTTTGTTCTAGGTTTCTGTTTTCTGCATTTTTTTTTCCTCTGGCCCACCTTACTGTCAGAAGCTACCATGAAAAGTCAGAAGCTAAGAGTGTGATGTAGGTCATGGGTAGGCATGAATATAAGTTTCTGCTAAACTGGATTTATGAATAAAGGAGAATTTGTCCTACAGACAAGAAAAAAATCAGGTTAATAGATTCTATGGCATGTCTGGAGAAAAGAAAAATTTAGCAATTGCTGTCTATCAATATATGGCAAGCTGAGTGTGAAAGCCAGGAGGTAGGGGTAGTGAATTGAAACCCATGAGTGAGATACAAGTGTTGGTGGTCCTTGAAGGACAAGGAAAACAGCGTGATGAATTCTGAGTGAGAAAGACTGGAAGGGTTTTCCATTTGGGGTTGGATTTCTTGTTTCTGCTGCTACATAAATTCTCCTAGGATACAATCAATGCATATGGAGTGATAAAACTCAGTACAGCAAAGGCCAGGAGAAAAAGAAATATTCCATCTAGAGACAGACTGTAGAGATGTGGGGAAAAATACAAAGTTTTATTTTGTTAATAATCTTTATTGCTCGTGCGGTTGACTCAAAAAAAAAAAAAAAAAAAAATCCCCTTCTACCCACAGCATCTCGGCATCAATTTGTGAAGTCTGATAAGGAAATCCAGGTTATATACAAGTATGGGTCTTAATACCTATAAATTTTGTTAGCTTTACTCAGAAAATTAACAAAACTTCCACTTTGAGAAGCTTCCATCTTATGACCTGGGAAGACATAAATATAATTAGTAAACTTTTGTTTCCAAAGCAAGATTGGTTGTGCTGCCCTTCCCTCCATCCTGTGAAAGAACAATCTGTTTACCCCCATTTTGCTTTTCTGCCTTTTAATTTCCCTGCTCTTCTCTGGATGTCTCTAAACCTGAGTTCATCTCTGTTCTCTTCTGATCCAGCTGGATGTCTTGGTTTCAGGGCCTTCTTATCCTTTTGACCTTGTTTACAGCCCTCACTTGGCTGGATGTAATTAGCTTCTGGCCTGTGTCCAGGATTATTTTTTAACCCTTTTCCTGGTCAATTACCATTTTATTAGTTCTTTTTCCTTTGACCAGGATCACAAATGCATGGCTGTGTATAAGGGAGAGCTGCAGGAGAGAGAAGAGGTGACCTGAAGTCATGTTCTGTTCATTGTAGGAAAAGTGACATGACTGGGATGGTTAGGTCACACGATGTTTGAGAACCTAATGTTCCTCATTAGCATCAATTGGATGTTGACATTGGTTCAAGCTCCTTCTTGTTTCCAGTCACATAACCACTGCCCCAAGCTAAAGACAACATTGCTAGGATACAGATGCTATGTGAAAAGCCACATGCTGGAACAAGGTTCTGAATCTTTCAGCTGATATGAGTAAGTAATCCAGCTTTACATTGGACCATAAAACATGATTTTCCAGGAATACAGAAGAAAGCGCTTCTTTGTTCCTTTTGTTCCTTTATTCTCTTGATCAACCTGCCTCTTCTGTGGCTCATAAAAATATTTTATTTTACAGTCATTGTCAGTGCCTTGTTTTTTTCAGAGGTATTATTACAAGCCTAGAGGAAGGTGCCAATCAAACGTGGCCATGGTCATGAATACAAAGAGGTGATTTCTTCTCTTCTTTCTTATGCAACTCAGCAGAAGTACCCCCAGCTTACCTTTGAAAGATCTCTCCTTTTTTTCTGCCTGATGAGTGAAAATACTTTGATGACTCCTCATGAATAGCAATATGCATGATCATTTCACGTCCATTTTTGTGTTTCCAGAGCCTTTGTGCAGTATAGCACAGGGATAGTGCTAAAATGATAATGATTGAAATGAACTAAGCTGAGATTAAATTGCTCTTCATGAAGCTCATGGTATAGCTAAAATGCAGGCTCTGAGAGAATGTGTGGCATCTGTCATCGTGGAGATTAGTATATCTAATAAAGTTTAAACTCTTGAGGGATTTGTCTTCATTCCAAGCCTTGTATTAGGACTTATTCATAGGTTGGGAGAAGTTGAGAAGTCTTGTCAACACCACATGAGGACGGACACAGATGGGTCCTTTCTACCCTGAAATGTTATACATGGGCCCAGCAATAATAAATGGCTGTTGCTATCTAATAGCATTTGAAACCCCAGGTTAAGAAGGAGCTATGCAATGTGGGACTGATACAATCAGGATTTTATTACAGAATTTCTATCCTGGCAATCCTTCAGCTCAAGCAAGTAGTGCACTAGTCACCTGTTTCTTAGATGAATGAGAACAAGTTCATTCATATGAGTAGCTCAGTGCTTTATGTCCATGGAACACAAAAAGCTAATGCTTTTAAGTTTAACTTTTCTCATATGATGATTGAATATTCTGGCAATTCTGATATCTGGAATTATTAAATAATGTATTATGACACAATATTATTTTTAAATGTTATCTTTACCATTTCACATTCAATAAACAATATATCTGAACTTAACATTTCACATTTCTTTACACTTTCACCAGCTAAATTTCCTTTAATTCTTACCAAATCCATCAAACTAAATGCTTATTAACGTGGCTAATAAAAATGTCACTGATATTTCTTAAGAAAATGTAGCTATGTGTGTGTAGATGAAAATGAAGTTCCTTTGTAAATATTGACCGGTACAAAGGTAAACACAGGTGTAGATGAAGGATTTATATGGGAGGAAATAAAAGCTGAGAGTGTGAACAGGTTGTGTTTCAGATGGTACAAATAAAGGAGAATGAAAGATCAAAAGAAATAGCAACATTCTAAAATAGTGTTCAAGGACCTGGGAAGGAGTCAAAGGAGAATCAGTGGTTCTCAAAAGAGGCTTCAGTACTCCTTAAGGGGTATTTATATTGGAGTGGGGGCATGCTTGGTTGTCACAATTAGAGGGGGATTGCACAGGCAATGGGAGGGTTCTGCTCTACAGAGAAGTATCCATGTCACACATAAGTTTTGAATGACCCCCAGGAAATAGTTGTGTCTCATTCTCCAATGCTAACAACAAACTTCAGTTTACATAGAAACCCCAGGCATTCTATATGTTGTTTTAACATACACTGTGTATTCTAGCAGTGAAACCAGCAAGTAGCTTGAAGAAATTTGTTTGATTGCTTGTTTTAGAGACAGGATCTTGCTCTGTGACCCAGGCTTTAGTGCATTGGCACAACCATAAATTGCTGCAACCTCAAACTCTTAGGCTAAAGTGATCCTTCCACCTTAGCCTACCAAGTAGTAGCTGTGACTATAGGCAGGCATGTGCCACCAGGCCTGGCTAATGTGCTACAAAAAAATTTTATAGAGATGGGCTCTCAGTATGTTGCTCAGACTGGTCTTGAACTCCTGGTCTCAAGTGATCCCCGCATCTTGGCCTCTCAAAGTCCTGGGATTGCAGGTGTGAGCCACCATTCCTAGCCTATTTGTTTGTTTTTGAGATGGGGTCTTGCTCTGTTGCCTAGGCTGGGTGCACAATCATAGCTTATTGCATCCTCTGACTCCTAGGCTCAAGTGATCCCCCAATCTCAGCCTCCCAAGTAGCTAGGACTACAGGCACACACCATCGTGCCTGGCTAATATTTTTTTATTTTTTATAGAGATGGGGTCTCACTATGTTGCCCAGTCTGGTCTTGAACTCCTGGTGTCAAGTGATTCTCCCATCTTGTTCTCCCAAAGTGCTAGGATTATAGGCATGAAGCACTGCACCTGGCCTTGAGGGAATATATTTCACTTTATTTTATTCAGTATGCCATTAAGAGTGTTTTTCTGCTTGAGAAAATCGTATCACTTTTGACAGTGCCTCTCATTTGAATTGTTGGTCAACACTCATACATCAGGCTGCAGGCGAAGTTGATGTATTTATGGCACATTTACAACTGTGTACAGAAACACTTTTGTTTTCAAAATATCCTTTTTTTAAAGAAATCATTATTCAGTTGAAGAGATTGTTCTTATTAATAGGAGAAAGCATATAACAACCTTATTCTGCATTCAGGTGCCATTGTGCCCTAACATTTACATATTTTAAAATGTAACTTATAAATCATATTGTCTTTATTTCTGCTTTATATGGCAATGGGCCTTATTTCCTGTAATGTTTATTATAATATGTGTAGGTCATCTATGCTCCCTATCGATTCCATTTCAAGAGTTAAAAAGGAATGAGGAAGTATTTTTGGTAAGGAGTAAAAGAGCCACTGATAAAAAGGCCTGCAGGACTTGGGAGGGACTGCAGGGAGTGGAAAAGTCAGATCATTAGCGGAGCTCTAGAAAAAGCATTGGCGCTTAGACTTCTTAAACGATTCATATGCTGGTGTGGAGAGGAGGGCCTACTAACCAAGGCCTGAGAGAAAGAAGCAGGCTCCAGGAAAGCATAGGAATGGAGCTTCTCTGAGAGGGACTGTTAGCAAAACGTTAAGATAAATTTGAAACAAACAGACAAAAAAGAGATAAGGACTTTTTCTAAACCTAAACCGCAATTACTTTTGCACCAACCTAATAAAAATCACCTGTCAGGTACCAAGCTGTTTTTTTTGCCTCAGATCCAAAGATGACCAAGACAGATCCCTCCAAGAAGGGTGTATATCCTACTGTGAGTGAACTACACAAACATGACACAGGAAAAGACAGTTGGTTCCCGAGGTTAAGAGTGCAGTTGACTTTTGTGAAAAACATGCCTGAGCGTGTTGCTAGAGGTTCTCATTCTGTTTTTTTTATATATATATATTTTTAAAAATCCATGTTTAAATTGACAAATAAAAATTGTATATATATTATCATGTACAACATATTGTTTTGAAATATGTATACAATGTGGAATGGCTAAATCAAGCTAATTAAGAGACGTATGATCTCACATTATACATCTTTTTTTTTTTGTGGTAAGAACACTTTTTTTGTGGTAAGAACATTTAAAATCTGTTCTCTCCGTGGTTATCAAGTATGCTATACATTGTTATTAACTATAGTCAGCATGATGTAGAGTAGGTCTGTTATTCCTCCTGCCTAACTGAAATTTTGAATCCTTTGACCAATATCTCCCCAACCCAAACCCTGTCTTCCCCTTAACCACTAATAATGACCACTCTACTCTCTACTTCTATTAGTTCAACTTTTAAATATTCCATACATAAGTGAAACCATTCAGTATTTGTCCTTTTGTGCTTGGCTAATTTCACTTAGCAAAATGCCCTCCAGATTCATCCATATTGTTGCACATTACAGGAATTTCCTCTTATTTTAAGGCTAAATCAGAATTTCATTACAGAATTATCCCATTGTGTATATATAAACAATATTCCATTGAGAGAATCACATCACATCCATTGTGTATGTATACCACATTTTCCTTATACGTTCATTTACTGATGAACACATAAGTTGATTCGATATTTTGGCTATTGTGAAAAACATGGAAATGAACATGGGAGGGCAGATATTTCTTTGACATACTGATTTACCTCCTTTCAATATACATCCACTAGTGGGATTGCTCATTAAGTTGCTAATTCTCGAAAGATTAAGATAGCCTTTATAAATGTCTGGAAAACTTTACATATATTTATAATTACATATAAATATATGGGATAATTATATACAAGTATATAATTATGATAGAAAATGAGTCTTTTTCTCCTATTTAAATGCTTAAAAATCATTCACCTCAAGAAGATCAGATGCTTATCTATTTTTTCTCCCATGAGTCATAGTTTTAATTAAATTCTCTAAACAATTTTGGGCTTGAAATTTGTGTTTGATATGATATAAAACTCTAAATCTGTTTATTTTACCCAAATTTTTAACCAAGTGTCCTGGTAACATTTATTGCAAAATTCTTTCTCTCTTGACTAGGGTAGTTTAATTAATCCCCACCTCCCACACTGAGTTATATTTAATATATACTTCCAGCTTCACAGAGCCTAAACTTTATTCTTTTTTTTGTTTTTTTGAGACGGAGTCTCACTCTGTCGCCTAGCCTGGAGTGCAGTGGCGCGATCTTGGCTCTCTGCAAGTTCTGCCTCCCGGGTTCACGCCATTCTCCTGCCTCAGCCTCCTGAGCAGCTGGGACTACAGGTGCCCGCCACCATGCCCGGCTATTTTTTGTATTTTTGGTAGAGACAGAATTTCACCATGTTAGCCAGGATGGTCTCGATCTCCTGACCTCGTGATCCGCCCGCCTCGGCCTCCCAAAGTGCTGGTATTACAGACGTGAGCCACCGTGCCCAGCCTAAACTTTACTCTTAATGAGAATAAAAGTGATCAACCTAGTATGATCCTACCAAATAAGTTAGAATATTATGTTGCATGCATGAAATACATTTTTATATCAAACACAGAATAACAGGTTTATGCTATTTGCCTTAAAAGTATTTTCTCTGCTTCCATTTAATAGTGGACAGATATTTAGATAACATATTTTGAAGATACACCAGAGTATTAGATTACCATGATAGCCACATGATTTCACTTGGCTTTAGGTTGATTGAACTGTTTTTTGCTTTTTCTTTTTAAAACCTCCATCATCCTTATTGTGAGTTGAAATTCTTCTTGCCTGCCCTGAGAATTGGAGTGGTCAAATCAAAGAGCTTTTATGAAAGAGTTTTTAATGGTGGTGTGAGATTTTGTTTCTTATATTTCAAAGACATTTTGGTAGGAGATAAGAAATTGCTGGAATCATTTCCAAGCCTGGCTACATTCTTTAGTAGTTCTGTAATTTTGGGCACATTGCTTTCTCAAACTTGTTTCCACGTGTGTAAATAGGAAAAAGTGATATCTACATTACACTGTTATTAGCACAGTTTCTAGCACTTGTAACCATTCAGTGAATAGTAGCAGCAATTAGTATTTACAAAGTAGGGGAAAGTTGAATACAAAGTTAGTATCCAAAAGTATATTGGATACTAAAAGCCAGATGTTCTCTTCTGCAAGAATTCTCTCACAGATGACTTCAATAAGTTACTATCAAATGAATGATAAATGGACAAATGAGTGGATACCTTCATCAACAAATACAGATAACACATGGCAAGGCATGGATGGATCAGAACTGTCTACTTCCTTCTGGCCAATCCAACTTTTATTTTTTTTTCTTTCTTTCTTTTTTGAGATGGAATCTCACTCTGTCCCCCAGGCTGGAGTGCAGTGGCACGAGCTCGGCTCACTGCAAGCTCCGCCTCCCGGGTTCACACCATTCTCCTGCCTCAGCCTCCCAAGTAGCTGGGACTACAGGCACCCGCCACCACGCCCAGCTAAGTTTTTGTATTTTTAGTAGAGACGGGGGGTTTCACCATGTTAGCCAGGATGGTCTCAATTTCCTGACTTCATAATCCGCCTGCCTCGGCCTCCTGCAACTTTTCTATGTGCCTTGCAACTTCTTGCCTATACAGGTGAATTTCAAATGTGCTGTCTTGTTGTCATCAGTTACCCTAGATGATTCCTCTTCTTCACCAGTTCTCTTCCTCTGACCCCTTCTCAGGCAGCCCTTGAACCTCTGATCCAAAGTTCTCTGCCTTGAACCTGCATAGGGTCTTCAGGTTTGGAATTTTTACGTTAGTGTCTGTATTCTAACCTTTATTTTCCATGAAGGCCCTGGCTTTAGCTTAATCCTGGATGTTCTCCATGATCTGAAATACAAATCATTCAGCAGAAATATTTGAGATCCAGTTTGTTTCAGGAGAACAATATTTCTGAGTTAGATACTGTAAATTTTGGCAGATAAGCCATGATATTTAGTGCAGAATTATAGTATTGTAAGCAATATGTGATTTTTTTTTTTTCTCTTCCGAGATGGAGTTTTGCTCTTTTGCCCATGCTGGAGTGCAGTGGCACAATCTCGACTCACTGCAGTCTCCACGGCCAAGCTTCAGGTGATTCTCCTGCTTCAGCCTCCTGAGTAGCTGAGATTATAGGTGTGCACCACCAGGCCCAGCTAATTTTTGTATTTTTAGTAGATAAGGGATTTTGCCATGTTGGCCAGGCTGGTCTCAATCTTCTGACCTCAGGTGATCCGCCTGTGTCAGCCTCCCAAGTGCTGGGATTACAGGTGTGAGTCACCATGCCCAGCCAAATATGTGAATTTTAAAAGTGGCTATGCATCCAAAACCTATTATTTTGTACATGTTTAAGATATAAATTAAATAATGGCAATATAATTTATTAGTTCATACCAAGTAAAAACAGTTGGGGTTGCCTGAAGATGGGAAAATTAACACATTATAATAAAATCCTTACTATTTATTGAGAAATAAACAATGAACTAATTTTATTTATAAATTGTCCTACCCCTAAATTAGAATTCACAACGCAAGTGCCTTTCCCGAACCTGTCAAAACAGATCCACCTTGCAATAATAATATCCAAGAAATTATTATTTACCCAGAAATCTTAGCTGATTTGCAGATGGAAGTAGCAAAGTCTCTTGTCCTCAGGATTGGTTGTCATAGGTTTACACTACCAAAGTGTCTTGGAAAATCCCATCAGTATTTTATGCTTTATTTTACTGCCTTCTTTTCACATGTTCTCTCCCTGCCTCGAAATGAATTCTGGTTCATGAGATGTATGGCATTTTCACAGCCTGAGAGATCTGGAGATCAGCATCACTCTGTTTGTAGATTGTAGATTGTGCAGTTGTGGTGGCTTTGGCAGCCAAAGTCCCAAAGATCATGTTGTCAGTCACTGTGTGCAGTCTAGAAAATTAACTTTCAGTCATTATAATTCTGTGGTTTTTGAAAGTATATCAAAAATAATAACCTTTTAGAATACTTCTGTAGCATTCTGATTTTTTAACAGAATTCCTTATTCTCCTTTGAGTCACTTGGAATCTACTTCTAATCCAGTCACTTGGACCATAGGATCCAGCACAGTGGGACCTACCCATGCTAACCCTACCCCAAAGTGGGGGGTTGCACAAGGACCAAGGTCAGTTACCCTCAGCTGCAGCACTACTGACATTTGGTGCTGGATCCATCCTCTGTGGTGGGGTTGCCCTGTGCTTTGTGGATGTTTTGCAGCATCCTGGCCTCCACCCACTCGATGACAGGAACATTACCCTCAGTGGTGACACCTAAAAATGCCTCCAGACATTGCCTAATGTACCCTGGGGGGCAACTTCACCCCTGGGTGGGAACTAATGAGCTAGATTAATACTCTCCTCATATCAAAGCTTGCACTAACTCTTTAGTGTGGGAGACTTGGCAAATTATATCACAACAGTGTATCGAACCTGTGCATAGAGCAGTCACTCTCACATAACTTTTATTGCCCAGTTAAAAATTCCTCCAGGGGTTGCTACAGATACCTATCTAGGCTGTTTGAACTCTACCTGACTAGGTACTCAAAATTAATGTGCCTCAAGATGTTATGATCAAACCAACTCGTAGACTGATCATTGATATAAAGCTATTTAGACTTGAATAATATGTGTTCCATACACATGCATGTCAGTGTTTTAAAAATCTCCTTAATCAGATTAAACGATCTCCCTCCGAAAAAATATTTTTAAAGAAAATAATTGTCCCTGCAATATAGCTATTTATCCTTGCCTTTTAAAAAATAATGTAAAGAGAACAAGAGTAGGTTTTTCTCCAAGACAATATTTCTTTGTTCACACTCCTTAACAAATTCAATTTCTTTAAATAGCAAATTGTTTTTCCTGCAGACATAAAGGTTTACTTATTTCCTAAGTTATTCTTAGTGACTGTGAATGTGTATTTTAACCAATTTATTAACAAAATATTTCTAATTATTCAAAACTGATTAATCCCTGTATAATACATTTTTTAATTTTGAAATACTCTTAATCTTAAAAATAATTTCAAAAAAATCTAAGAACTTTTATTTTTCCTAAGCCATTTGAAGACAGTTGTTGAAATACTTGTGTGCATATTTTCTACAAAGAAGGACATTCTCTTACATAATCAGAGTACAGCCACCAAAATCAGGAACTTCAACTTGGCATGTAGCTGCCACATATCCCCTTCAAAGTTTGCCAGTGTCCTCATAGTGTCCCTCACAATGGAAAGATTCAATACAGAATCATGCATTGTGTTTAGTTTCATGTGTTTTTTTTTTAGGGGGGGGGAGGGTCTCTTTCAATCTGAAATTAGCCCTCCTTTCTTGGACTGTCGTTTTTGGACCTTGATGTTTTTGAAGGTTTTGAGTCCAACAATGTATTCATCCATTATTTCAGGTATTCACTCTTTTTTTAGGCAGTGTCTCTCTTAGATTTTTCCTGTCACTTTTTGACCTTCACTTGTCTTTTCTAGATTTTTTTTTTTTTATTATTATACTTTAAGTTCTAGGGTACATGTGCATAACGTGCAGGTTTGTTACATATGTATACAAGTGCCATGTTGGTGTGCTGCACCCATCAACTCGTCAGCACCCATCAA
>NC_045456.1:15913605-15921694 GCF_002776525.5 Piliocolobus tephrosceles | reverse complement strand
TTTGGATGGGGTTGTTTGTTTTTTTCTTGTATATTTGTTTGAGTTCTTTGTAGATTCTGGAAATTAGCCCTTTGTCAGATGAGTAGATTGCAAAAATTTTCTCCCATTCTGTAGGTTGCCTGTTCACTCTGATGGTAGTTTCTTTTGCTGTGCAGAAGCTCTTTAGTTTAATTAGATCCCATTTGTCAATTTTGGCTTTTGCTGCCGTTGCTTTTGGTGTTTTAGACATGAAGTCCTTGCCCATGCCTATGTCCTGAATGGTACTACCTAGATTTTCTTCTAGGGTTTTTATGGTATTAGGTCTAACATTTAAGTCTCTAATCCATCTTGAATTAATCTTCGTATAAGGAGTAAGGAAAGGATCCAGTTTCAGCTTTCTACTTATGGCTAGCTAATTTTCCCAGCACCATTTATTAAATAGGGAATCCTTTCCCCATTTCTTGTGTCTCTCAGGTTTGTCAAAGATCAGATGGTTGTAGATGTGTGGCATTATTTCTGAAGGCTCCGTTCTGTTCCATTGGTCTATATCTCTGTTTTGGTACCAGTACCATGCTGTTTTGGTTACTGTAGCCTTGTAGTATAGTTTGAAGTCAGGTAGCGTGACGCCTCCGGCTTTGTCCTTTTGACATAGGATTGTCTTGGCAATGCGGGCTCTTTTTTGGTTCCATATGAACTTTAAAGCAGTTTTTTCCAATTCTGTGAAGAAACTCATTGGTAGCTTGATGGGGATGGCATTGAATCTATAAATAACCTTGGGCAGTATGGCCGTTTTCACGATATTGATTCTTCCTATCCATGAGCATGGTATGTTCTTCCATTTGTTTGTGTCCTCTTTGTCTTTTCTAGATTTTAAACTTGTATACCTTGCAAGATTAATGCAGTGCATCTCTTCTAATTCTGTGAGCCTTCCTTTATTCAATGGGTGAATAAATGACGCAGGCTCCTCCTGGGTTCTTCTGAGCAATGTGGTGCTGCCTTCGGAGCTGTTTCATGACCTGGCCGCCCCAGCTTCAGTGTGTCACAAAAGTTCCAAGACATGAAGGAATCACATCACAGGAAAGTTCTCAGCTTGCCATATTCTGATATTTTCTGCCACTTAAGCAACACAATGGTCACTGCTAAGGGGCGTCCAGTGTTCTGAGCAATCACCCCAGCCAGGCCAACCTTGGACTGCGTTAATTGTCATGCTGTTAACGCAAAGATAGACGGGTGACAGCTGCCCTTCTTTTAACATAGAGGTGTGCTTGAATTCTATGTGTTTTTCTTTAAATGGTTGGAGGATTATCTGAAGCAAATACATTCCCAGGCAGTTGCTATATCTATGATTAAACTTTTTTTTGATGACAAGCTTTTGAATAAAAGTGCTGGTAAATTTCATGAAAACAGTTGTGGTAACAGAGTTAGATATTTATTCACATTATTTCCAAATGTGCAAAAGAGAAGAGTAACTAATTTATTTATCTATCCCCCTACCTCTCTTTGTAGCAGAGGAATTCACACTTGTGTACTAATAATAGCCCATCCTCCTCCCTGCTAAACTGTTATATTCACTTAACTTGCATTCTAATCATAGACTGTTTTTAAAAATATGACTTTGTAGTTTTCTGCAGAGAATCAAATCTTCTCTATGGACAGCACACAATAGCTAGGAAACCTAATTTCCGATTTGAAATATTTCAGTCTCTTGCTAAGCAAGTTCCTTTCAGTTTAGGTATCTGGTGTAGTAAAGTGGAATTGCTTATCACACCTGTTTTAAACAGTCAGTTATGGGCACCTTAGACCTTTTGGGTAGATGCTCAGCTGATGAGAGCCCTACTCACCTTCCTCTTCCCCAAGATGGTGGATAAGTTTATGAGGGCGTCACTTTGTACAGTGGGATGGGGGCCCTGGGCTCTTGCTGGTCCCTGCATGTGCATGGCTCGCTTCTACTGGGTGGGGTTTGTCTAGATCCAGCCACAAAATCTCCACCGTTTGATATGCACGTTTGCCCCTGAAATATTTCCTGGTCTGGTCTCTTCCAGCTTGTTGGAGGCCTGCTGGTCTTTCCTATGGACTTAGCCCCACCTCAGCTCTTGCTGCCACTAGATGTCTGGTGGGGACTCCTCTTCCATTCCTAGCCCCAGCATTCTGCTCTGCCTCCTGTTGCTAGTGGGCAACTCAGCCTGCAGCAACCCCGTGGGAAGTCCGCCAGCCCGTACTGCCTTTCATCTGTACTCCTCCCCAGGGATCCAGGGAGTGGAATCTTCTGCTAACTCAGACATACATGCTGCCTCCACAGGTGGCCACCCTGGTTGCTGTGGGACACCTGTGCGAATGTCTCCTCCTGTTGTCCAAAAGAGCAAGAAGCACTAAACCTATCTTCCATCAGTGTGACTCTCAACCCATGTAAGCTCACCTTGGCAGTACCCCGAGGCGGGCGATCAGAGTATATGCTCTTACTGTCAGCTTTACTCAAATCCACATCTTCTCTCGCATGTCCTTGGATTGGAAGGAACAGCTTGTTTTTTGTCCTACATCAGTGGTTCTTAAACTTTCCTGTACCAAGAAAGCTTTTAAAAAATGCTGATGATTGGGACCTGCAGATTCTCAGTCACTGATCTGAATACGTCCTGCGCATAAGAGTGTTTTGCAAATCATTTCTAATGTGCAACCAGGATTACAAAACGTTATCTTGTATCCTGAGTTCTACTCTTGGTGTAAAATTAAAATCTGTTTTATCTTGTGTATGTATGTGTCTGTGTATGTGCATGTAGAGAAAGAGATAGAAACTGCAAGGGTGGCCTCGTAATATGTTAAATGGTAACTGTTTCAATTTGGGAAATTTTGACTTGAAGAATCCTTTTGTCCCCCTTAACGAAGTATGGTCTGTGCAGCTATTGTCTTGAAAGAAAGAAAAATCCCCTGTGCTTGTCAGTAGCTCAACATGGCCTCTTTATTTCCCTTTGCATTTTGTCAGTAGCTCAATGTTTTGCATTTTGCAGCAATAGTTCAAAAGCCCCCTTCTCTGCCTTAGGCCCCTGGATCCCTCAGAATGCTTCAGGACGCCTAGCAAGAAGGATATGGTCACAGAAAGGCAAAAATGGAAAGCACATTAGTAGAGTTTGCAAAATACAACCTTTGCATCGCTGCTATTATGCACCCCACAGCAAATGAGGCACTTCTAGGTGAAGGGTACATTTATTTGAGCCACATAAACCAAGGATTATAAAGTTATGAAATATGGAACCAATAGGGAAATAAATTTATTTTTAGAGAGACAAAGGGACTTGCCCAAGGTAGCACGATTATGTAAGGTTTTAACCAAAGGCACCGTTTCCGTGAAAGCCAGGAAGAAGGTCTGCAGGAGTAGGGCCAGGAGGGTGAAATCCAAGTGACTTAAAGGTGACGTATGAGCTTTCAACAGAATATAGAAAGAATGAAGACCTGGGCCTGTTTTCTCTCCTTCTTGATACTTCCATGAAACCTATTATTTCACCAGCTTTCTGCAGCCTAATGATGCAGGGGGCATAAGAACAAGGGATGGAGTTTCTGCCAGTAGGTTCACCTGTGCTGTCATTATTTAGTTATTATTCACCAAAGTGTTGTTGATAACTATCTTTTGCAGCAGTGGCTCAATAAACAACTAAAGCAGCCTGGGCAAGGTCGCTCATGCCTGTAATCTCAAGCTTTGAGAGGCTGAGGTTGGAGGATCACTTGAGATCAGGAGTTCAAGATCAGCGTGGGCAACATAGTGAGACCTCATCTCTTAAAAAAAAAAAAAAAGCCAGGTATGGTGGCACGTTTCAGCTACTTCTCAAGAGGCCGAAGTGGAGGATTGCTGGAACCCAGAAATTAAAGGCTGCAGTGGGTTATGATTGCACCACTGCGCTCCAGCCTGGGTGACAGAGCAAGATCGGTCTCTAAACAAAAAACAAAAAACAAAAAAAGAAAAAAGAAAAAGAAAACAAATATAGACATTTGTAAGTATAAATGCTAATGATAAACTGACTTTTTAATATTTTGTTTCACATGAACGATATTTTAACAGCCACTGGATTGCTTATCTATTAGTGGTTCTTGGTGATTTTGCCCTTCCAGGGGACATTTAGCAGTCTCTGGAGACATTCTACATTTTATAGTACTTTTCATGTATCCTAAAGCTTTTGAAAACCTGATCTTCTTAATTGATTACTTATGATGCTTTCAAGATTCGAATTGTTCCGTGGTAATTCAGCCTTCTCTATTTCATTGTTTATTTTCTCTTCTCTGACATTCATGATTTTGGCAAAGTTACAAACTTATGTTGGGTCACAGACTACTATGATAAAGGCCTGAGCCTAATTATTATCAGCTTAGGTTGTAGAAACAGCTCTTGTATTGACACTAGCTGGATTTATTTTATTTAATTGTTTTGGAATGTGTAAATATTATGCAGTTGATGTGCCTCAGAGGCCATTTTCTTTCACTTTTTAAAGTACAACTACAAGTTGATATTTTTAGCATTCAGGATTCTACACTTTTTGGACAGATGAACTTCATAATGAAGTATGAAGAACAACTGTACCTTAAAGAAAAAAATAACTACATCAAAACTAGGTGAGAATGCCCTATAGTGGAATATTCTATGCTGCTCATTGTATTTTACAAGTCATAGCATGCATTATGTGGAGAGATGTATCTTGCTGGAAATGTACTTTATGACCTATTTTGGTATTCTAAGAGGATATTCATACTTGATTATCTTCTACTCAATTGTGAAAGCATTTATGCTTTCAGGTATGGTTTCACCCATCATGTGGGCTGGGCTGGTTTCAAAAATATTCATATGGCAGTTGCTAATTGTAGGATCTCAGGAACTAATAAAAATAAACACAGGCGCCTGAATTCGAGAAATAAAGAAGCTGATTAGGAATAGAAGCACATTGAGACCTTAGCACAGTTGTCAAAATCCATGAGTTTGAGCTGATTAATAGAGTGTATTATTACAGAATGGTGATTTCCTGTTTTCTGGCTTTCCACAGTGCACCAATTAATAATGTGTATCTTATCCACAGGCAGCAGAGGTCCTCCCCTGAACTATTAGCTTCAGCAACTTGCTCTTCTGTTCTTTTTTTTGTTTTGTTTTGTTTTTAGACAGAGTCTCACTCTTGTCACCCAGGCTGAAATGCAATGGCACGATCTTGGCTCACTGCAACCACCACCTCCAGGGTTCCAGTGATTTTCCTGCCTCAGTCTCCTGAGCAGCTGGGGTTATAGGCGCCTGTCACCATGCCTGGCTTTTTTTTTTTTTTTTTTTTTTTTTTGGATTTTTAGTAGAGATGGGGTTTCACCATGTTGTCCAGGCTAGTCTCGAACTCCTGACCTCAAGTGATTCACCTGCCTTGGCCTCCCAAAGTGCTGGGATTACACCGTACCCCACCAACAACTTACTCTCCTGTTCTTGTTTGAACACTTGCCATAACTTGATCTTGAATTCTTTCCTGCAGACATTTAGAACAAAAATCAATGTGAAATATTTGTCAATTACATCTGACCTTGTCAATCTTGACCAGCTCAACAAATCTCATGCCGAGGTCCTGGCTGATATTTGAAGATGTTTGAGGTTCCAGTCATAGACTGTGAAAGAACATGGTGCCCGTTAATGCTTAGTTTTCCAAATACATAAATAGTTCTTTGTATTTGCATACATTGCTTTACATTTTATAAAATATGCTGTACCACCTCATTGGATTCTTCAAATAGCCACAGTGCATTACAGTTATAATTTTAAACATGGATAAAATGGGATGCAGCCATATTAAATCTAATAGTTGGAAGTGGCCTTTTCAGAATGTTGCCTAACATGTAGGGCATACTTAGTAACTATTTTTTGAATGGATACATATTAGTGCTTGGAAGTAAGAAACATTGTGTTGTTGTTGTTTTAATAATAGTTAGTTTTGCTTATGACATAGACAGGTAGGCAAGATATATTAACTAGGTTTCAAAAGAGATTTAAATCCCAATTCTGTTGTTAACAACATTGTGACCCTGAAATTCTCTTAACTTTTTGGCACACACTACTTATTTTTGGATAAACAATCTCGGAGAGGAAGTTTGAGTAGATACTGTGTAGGATCATTTTCTTTTCTAAATGTTCAGGATCTTACATTTCATTGAGTAGAACAAAGCTTTAATTCAAACAGTTTTGATAAAGATGTAGAAAGACAATGCAGTTTGTTTGTTTGTTTGTTTTGTTTGTTTGTTTGTTTGTTTGTTTCGAGACTGGATCTCTCTCTGTTGCCCAGGCTGGAGTGCAGTGGCACCATCACAGTTCACTGCAACCTCCACCTCTTGGACAGGCTCGTGTCATCTTCCCGCCTCAGCCTGCTGGGTTGCTGGGACTACAGGTGCACAACACCATAGCCGGCTAATTTTTTTGTAGAGATGGGGTTTCACCACGTTGCCCAGGCTGGTCTTGAATTCCTGAGCTCAAGTGATTCACCTGCCTCAGCCTCCCAAAGTGCTGGGATTACAGGTTTGAGCCACACAATGCGATTTTTTATTGGGTTTATAAATTAGGCTTTCTTGTTCTTAACTAAAATATTTACATAATGATATCACCTGGCTGTGGAGCAGTTATTCTTAGTGAAATTAAAAATGGTTATTGTTCATCTAAAGCTCCCAGGATTACAATGCTCTGTCCTGGTATATGAAATATGTCAGATAATACAGCTGTATTGGGAGCTCCCATTTATGTTATTTTTGGGAGTTCTGCTCATGGGCTTTGTATTTAACATGCAACATATTCACTTAGGTCTTACTGAAGGAGTTAATTATGGAAGAGCAAATGAGAACCTTATCATTTGATTCACAATTACTCAAAATTTTATTTATATTATCCATTAGACATCCCTTGAGTGCCTACCATAGACCTGACACTACATGAGGCCCTTGGACCTTAGAGACAAGCTAGACGTGGCCCTTGACCTCAAGGAGTTACAGAGTGAAGAGGTCACTTCTACATGGTGCTTGAGATGATGTTTAGGAAACCTTCACAGCAGAAATGATATTTGAACTGTGTCTTAACAGATAGATAAGGATATTCTAAGCAGCAAGGAAAAAAGTAATTTTGGTACAAGTTGCAATGTGAACACTGACATGGATTCATGAAATAATTGTGAATTTTGGCAAATGGAAATTGTTGGTATGTCACATGCACTAGTGAATGATGCTGCATCACAAAGAGGAGGCTGTGGAAGCTGGTGGAGAAAAACAGTAGAAGGCTGTGAAGACCATGTTTTGTTCTTTGTCAAGTAGACACTTGGGAGCCATTGAAGAATTTGACTTGAGGAAACACATGGACAGTGCTAAATTTTGGAAAACCTCTATTGGCAATGTAGTGTGGTTGAGAGATAATATTTAGGGGATGATAGACAAGGAGATTTTGAGAAGCCGAACAAAGATGGTAACAGTAGGATGGGATTAAAGAGATGATGGAGGCACATGTTAACGAAAGTCAGTGGAACCCATTTGTTAATTGGAGGTGAGGTTTGAGGAAAGGGAAGTGTGGTGGTTTATTGTATGTGTCAACTTGATTAGATTGAGGAATGTCCAGATTGCTGGGAAAACATTGTTTCTGGGTGTGTCTTGAGACTTCCTCTCTAAGAGACTAACGTTTGAATCAGTGGACTGAGGAAAAAACTGCTCACCCCATGTGAGTGGGCATCCTCCAATCCATTGACTGCCTGCCAAAAGGGAGAGGAAGGAAAAGTTCTCTCTCTCTCTTCTTGATTTGGGACATCCCTCTCCTGTCCTTGGATATTGGAGCCCCTGCTCCTCAGGCCTTTGGATTTACACCAGTGTTCCATGCCCTACTGCCCTGCCCTTCCTACCCGGTTCTCAAGCCTTCAGCCTCAGACTGAGAATTACACCATGGACTCCCTTGGTTCTGTTTCTCAGGCCTTTGGACTCAAGACTGAATTACACCTCCGGCTTTCCTGGTCCTCCAGCTTGCAGATGGCATATTGTGGCACTTCTCAACTTCTATAATAACATGAGCCAATTCCTATAATCAATCTCATCTATCTATCTATCTATCTATCTATCTATCTATCTATCTATCTATCTA
>NC_045456.1:15910838-15913595 GCF_002776525.5 Piliocolobus tephrosceles | reverse complement strand
CTATCTATCTATCTATCTATCTATCTATCTATCTATCTATCTATCTAATCTCTTTTCTCTGTCTGTCTCTCTCTCTACCTACCTACCTATCTGTCTCTATCTATCCATCTATTTATCTGTCATATTTCTATCTATCTGTCTGTCTGTCTGTCTATCTATCTGTCCATCCATCCATCCTATTGGTTCTGGTTCTCTGGAGAACCCTGACTAATATAGGAAGAGAAATGGCCAAGATTGTGATTTGAGTCACTGGGAAAAGAGGAGAAGGATGTCACATGGAGGAAGTTAATAGTTTTAGTGTCATAACTCAGTTTGGGGTATTGCAGGACATTTCTTTGGGTAGATCTAGTGGATAGTTGAACACACAATTTTCACAGCACATGGAAACTTTCAACTCTTCATATTGGTGGAGCCATAGTGAGATTCTAAAACCTTATTGTGGAGGAATTAAGGAGGCACCAAGGATAGAGTGTTGGGCTAGACAGGATTGCAGGAGTACACAAAAGGAATTGAGTTTACTATTTAGAGTCCAGACTCTCACGCTATCAGGGAAAATCTTGGGATAAAGTAGTACCTGGAACTAAGATTCCTGCTTTCCAGCTAAGTAAATTCAAATATAGTTTAGAGAAGGAAACGGCTGAAAGATAGAAAAGAATATGGTGGAAAGACCGACCTTGATTCCAGAACCGCTTTGGTTTTCTTCCTTCTGATCTAGAAGTGGGCTGTGGCTTCACTAGCCACAAAGTCACTACTTTCTGCATTCATGTCTCTGTCCTAGTGATATCTTACTTCCTGAAGGAGTAAGGGCTTGCCTTATCTCAATCCTGCTTCTGGTCCCATAAGTGTACCCAGTTATTCCATAAAGTCTATTCCACACTGTCCTAAAACCAGGCTCCTCTCAGCTTGCAGGTGTTCATAGTTTAGACCACTGGCTGACCTGCCTGATATTATGTGACTTCCCATGGGTTCACTTCTGCTAGTATTAATTTACTAGATTATTTGGGTCTGGGCCTCCTTGAGTTGGTTTGTCCATTTCTAACTTTATACCCATAGCTCTGCATTCTTTAGTCCTGTAACACTCATCGTCTGCATAGCTTCTTAGTATTTATCATATACCTTATTATGCTATTCTTTTTTTAAAAAGCTTTTGCCTTTAGTCTCAAACACCTATTGTATTAGTCCATTTTCACACTGCTGATAAATATATACCTGAGACCGGGCAATTTACAAAAGAAAGAAGTTTAATAGACTCACAGTTCCACATGGCTGGAGAGTCCTCACAATCGTGCCTGAAGGTGAAAGGCATGTCTTACATGGCAGCAGACATGAGAAGAGAGCTTGTGCAGGGACCTCCCTCCCTTATAAAACCATCAGATCTCATGAGAATTATTTACTATCACAAGAATAGCATAGGAAAGACCCACCCCATGATTCAAATATCTCCCACAGGGTCCCTCCCACAGCACGTGGGAATTATGGGAGGTACAATTCAAGATGAGGATTTGGATTGGGGACATAGCCAAACCATATCACCTGTGAAGTCAGAGATGAGGTATTGCAATTCTGTTATCATGCTCTTCCCCAGTCCTCCTGCATATACAGTATTTGCCAAGTACGAGTGAAGGTGGAGCTGATCTAGGTGCAGATCTGGGGGGATAAATTATTTGTAGTCCCATCTGAAACAGGAGTAGTAGCAAGATTCACTTCTGAATTAATTCATCAGGTGCTTTTGAGCTCCTAACATATGTACAGGAGAGTGCTGGGCACTGTGGAAGATTCAAAACTCGATCACATAGGAACACTGCCCTAAAGAAAGCTGTGATCAAACCCATGGATTATTAGGGCTAGAAGTCATCTGATAACATGATAAAACTTCACATTATTCTCTTATTTTTTTAAATTTAGTTTTAAATTAAAACCAAATTTGTGTTCATCCTTAGTTTAGATGTGTACTTAAAGCAATAATGATAGGCTTCAAACAACAGTTACAAGAAAATCCCAAAAATAAAAGGACACGTGTACACTTGTGCTTGGAGATGGTAAGCACTCAGCCAGTGACTTACATTTTGTCATTTGACATGGCAGAGGTCAGTAGTTACACAATGTTATAAAACATTAAAGATAAGCCTATCTTTACTCTGAATTTCATCATCACAAAGTTGTAAGTCTGACTAAAAGAGCCAAGGTAACATTGAAAGATATTGTTCAGCATTTCCAAAAATCATTAACTCATAATCTTGATTCTAGAATGTGGTTGTTTTTGGCAATGACATCTTTTAGAATATTTGCTTTAGAAAACTATTTTTGTTTACTAAGATTTTGAGACACATTTGCTATAGGAGGTGCAGTTGCCCACTAATCTGAGAAATAATTAATTTTTGATAACCTTACTGATCTAGTTACACTCACAGTAAACATTTTTTTTTTTTGGTAAAAAAAATATAAATATATAATATTTGTTCTTTTCTTTTTTTTTTTTTTTTTTCTTTGAGGCAGAGTTTCGCTCTTGTTGCCCAGCCTGGAGTGCAATGGCAGGATCTTGGCCCACTGCATCCTCCGCCTCCCAGGTTCAAAGGATGCTCCTGCCTCAGCCTCCCAAATAGCTGGGATTACAGGCACCTACCACCACGCCCAGCTAATTTTTTTTTTTTTTTTTTTTTTAGGTACCACATTTAACCTGTAGTTTAATTTGAAGATAATTGATATCTTGACAATATTGACTTTTACAATCCATAAACATGGAATGTTTCTCCATTT
>NC_045456.1:15848671-15910738 GCF_002776525.5 Piliocolobus tephrosceles | reverse complement strand
TTTACTAGAGACGGGGTTTTGCCATGTTGGCCAGGCTGGTCCGAAACTCCTGACCTCAAGTGATCTGCCTGCCTCGGCTTCCCAAAGTGCTGGGATTATAGGCATGAGCCACCACCCCCGGCCGGATGGTGTATATTCTCCTAGACTAGACAGTTTATTTGTGTTTCTCACTGTTCATTTCTTCATTTATTTAATAAGCTTTTAGTGAATGTTTACTCTGTGCTAGGTTCTGACCCTCAAAGGTGAAGAAGATACTGTCATTGAATTCAGAGAGCTCAGAGGACATAAAATAGAGTAGTAAGGGAAATATTATAAAGAGTACTGTGAAGATAGGAGGAGCGTCTAACCCAGGCTGACACTGGAAAGATGAAGGAAGTTCAGGTATCAGGGATAGCTTCTTGGAGGAGTCGAGGCTAGTGGTCAGTCTTAAAAGATGAATAGGATATAGGAGAAAGGGAGGGGCTAGGTGTTGCAAATGAAGGAAAAGCAAAAACAGAGAATTACTTTATGCGTCTGGTTTTACAATTTTGGGTTAGCATTTAGAGTATGTGACAAGGAGCATCTGCGAAAAGATCAATTAGGAGATTTTTAAATTTTATTTTATTTCTTTTTTGGGACAGGGTCTGACTCCATTGTCCAGGCTGGAATGCAGTGGTGCGATCTAGGCCCACTTCAACCTCTGCCTCCTGGGCTCAAGTGATCCTCCCACCTCAGCATCCTGAATAGCTGCAACTACAGGCACGCGCCACCATACCCAGCTAATTTTTTGTATTTTTTTGTAGAGATGGGGATTTTGCCATGTTGCTCAGGCTGGTCTCGAATTCCTGAGCTCAAGCCATCTGCCTGCCTTAGCCTCCCAAAGTGCTAGGATTATAGGCAGGAGCCACTGTACCTAGCCCAGTTAGGAGCCCTATGGAATATTTTGTTGAGTTTAGATCTTACTCGGTAGGAGATGGAGAATCATCAAAGGATTTTAAATGGGAAGGGACTGGCTCATATCTTCATTTTTGTCAGATTACACAGCTGATTGGAAGATAGATTCAAGAGGTTACAAGAGTGGAAATAGCAAACTGATTTAGAAGACTGTTGCAGTAGAACATGTTAGAAATGACCTCAGCTGGGTCGGTGGTAGGGACAGAGAAAGGCAGATATATTTGTGAGATATTTAAAAGTAATACTGAGAGGATATGAGGAACGATGGTGAGAGACCTCAAGGAAAATGGGTTTCCACCTCTGTTAGGATGATGTTTGAGTTTTTAGCTGTTAGGCTCTTCCAGTGAACCATGAATAAAATAATGATTGTGAAGAAGACTGTATTACAGTATAGTTGGAGATAAGTAAAAATGGGAATCTCAGCCCTGTGATCTGACTTCGGGGAAACCTGAAGAAGCCAAAGGAACAAGCCTTACAGAAAGAACAGGAACAGGTCTTTTGGAGTTAAGGGGGCTCTAAATGGTCTTAACAGTTGGATTTCATGACTTCATTCTATTCTATTAAAATGACTCGGCTCCAATCACTAGTTTCTGGTTGTTTTCTTACTTCTTTTTCCCTACTGACTGGCTTATCCTTTCCTTCCTATGTCGAATTCCTGAGAGACTTAACAGATTGGCCTGGCTAATAGCTATGATTCTTAGTTGGGCAGAGCTTTTCATTACAGACTGTGTTGCGAATTGGCGGCCTTCAAGTCAGGTGCTAACCTGAGTTGAATCAGCTGTAGGAGTGGTGGTAATTATAAAATACAAAATACCCTCCTGGTACAAGGATAGTCTGGGTCTCACTTCTGTCAGTAGGGACAATGTGTGAGACAGTTTCTCCTAGGAAGGGTTGATAGTTGACTATAATTGACCTGAAGCTTGGGAGAGAAGTCTAGGTCGTGACTGATTTAGGAGTCACTGGTAGGTGGTAGTTGAAACTCAGAGTATTTGAGAGAGAGAGGGAGAATACGTAATAGAGTGAGAAAAAGCAGTGGACCAAAGATGGGACCCTGAAAAACACCAATGTTGAAAGCCTGGAGGGAGCCCAAAAGAAATGGTAGGTCCCTAGACTTCAAGGAGATTGGTATCACAGAAGCTGAGCACGGGAAGGTGCAGTGGCTCACACCTGTAATCCCAGCACTTTGGGAAGTCGAGTGGGAGGACTGCTTGAACCCAGGAAGTTGAGGCTGCAGCAAGCGGTGATCATGCCACTGTATTCTAACCTGGGCAACAGAATGAGACACTGTCTCAGACAGCCTCCCCACCCTCCCTAGTAGAAACGAGGAAGTGATATTTAGTGTGTATTGCAACAGATAGGTTTAGTAGGATAGGCACAGATAGTTTTCCACTACATTGGGAAATTAGATCATTGTGACTTTAGGGAGATCAGTTTGAATTGAGTGATGGGGCAAAAACCAGATTTCAGTGGGTTGAAAGAGTAAATGAAAGGACCAAGTAGAGAGGATAGTGGATAGAGATTATCCTTGAGAAATATAGATGAAGGAAGAGATTAGGCATTTCCTAGAGGAGGATAGGGGTTAAGGTGGAATTTTTTTTTTTCCTCTAATTTTTAATAGCTGATAGTGGAGTTACATTTTACCTGGAGTTTAGCTTCTGATGTCAGCATAGAAGATGAAAATTCCACATAACCAAAATTATCTTTAAACATTCCTTTAGAGAGTATTGTGTTAGAGACCATTGTGTCATTTCTTAGTCAATCTTGTTTTAATTTGGTTATGTAGGTAAAACCGAAGCGACATAAATTAAATGAAAATACTATATTAGTCCAAGGTATGGTGTTCCAGTAAATGTATACAAAATTTAACATGTTAACAAATAAAATTAGCCTACCTGGTTATTATTATTATTATTTTTTCTTGAGACGGCCCCGCTTTGTTGCCCAGGCCGGATCCCAGGTTGAAGCAATTCTCCTGCCTCAGCCTCCTCAGTAGCTGAGATTACATGCACCCACCACGATGCCTGGCTAATTTTTATGTTTTTAGTAGAGATGGGGTTTCGTCATTTTGGCTAGGCTGGTCTCGAACTCCTGACCTCAAGTGATCCACCCACATTGGCCTCTCTTGGAGTTTTTTTTTGTTTTTTTGAGATGGAGCCTCGCTCTTGTCACCCAGGCTGGAGTGCAGTGGTACGATCTCGGCTCACTGCAACATCTGCCTCCAGGGTTCAAGCCATTCTTCTGCCTCAGCCTCCCAAGTAGCTGGGAATACAGGTGGGCACTACCATGCCTGGCTACTTTTTGTATTTTTAGTGGAGATGGGGTTTTATGTTGGCCAGGCTGGTCTCAAACTCCTGACCTCAGGTGATCCACCTGCCTTCGCCTTCCAAAGTGTTGGGATTACAGGTGTGAGCCACTGCACCCAACTGGACTCCTGTTTTCTTGATAAGAGGTGAGGTACTTTGCTTATGAATTTGAGTAGAGGATGTAAAGCTTAAAGTAATGATGAAAATGTGGACGAGCCATTGAGAGGAATAGGGAATAAACTGAACATTTCTAAAAATACTGTTGGTAGCATTGAGAGTGCTCAGTTGACATCATTAGTTCATAGCAGTGACTGTTTGTAAGATTTTGAACTTTATTCAGTGGAAATCAACTGTCCAGTGAGGAAGTGGCGAAGGTAGATTATAATATTGAGAGTGTTGTTTTGCTAGTTGGATATGATAGAAGGATGGGCATATGAGAGAAATCAAGGATATTTGAGAGCTTTAAGTGATTACCACGTAGCCTCTCCTGGAAGAGGAAAAAGGGAGAAAAAAACAAGAAGAGTTTGAGGAATTAGAGTTCCCATGATGTTGAAGAGGAAGTATAGATGTGAAGGCTTTAGAAAGGGGATAGAACAGGATGGTGTATTCTGGAGGAAGATACCGGTGTTTCTGCAATAATGTCATGAATGCGTGGCTGGAAAACCATGTTTTCCACAAAATCAGTGCGCTAAAAGTAACAGGACTTATGTGAACTATAAATAAAGCTGGAGCAACCACTTAAAACCTTGGGAACTTTGTAAGCACTAATCAGAACACCACAAAAATTACAGTCCTAATAAAATAAAAGCCCAGTTAAATTTTCACTGTGCCCGATATTACAGGTGGCTTGGTCCATTGCAGCATTAGACTCTGGGTCTTGGGCTTTTGCTTCTTCAAGAAGGAATGATTGAAGTTAGAGTGGAAGTTAGTGGGAATAAAGAGGTTCAGGAATTAAAACGCAGGGAAAAAAATAATTACACGTCAGTGTTAAGTGTGTGAATGTACAGGAGAGATACATGTTTGAGGGCTTGTAAAAAGGAGCTTCAACCAAGTTGGAGAGATTAGAGAAAGAATATTTGAGGAAGTAAGGCTTGAGCTAAGATTTAAAGTGTGAGTAGGACCTACTCAGGCTAAGAAGGAAAGTTGGAGGGTATAGCATGTGTACAGACTCTGGCCTGATCAATGTGAAGAATTGAAATAGTGCTGATGTGACTGGAGCAGAAAGGAGGTGGAAAGTGCAGGTGGAGAGCAAGGTCAGACAAGGTGTTCAGAAAGCATGTCTTTTTCCTAGGCCAAAGGGGAGGCTTTGGAAGGAATCTTCGTTGTATTGAGAGCTGGTGATAGAAGGACAACTGATTTATGTTTCCAGAAAGGCACTGGCTGGCTGCCTGTTGGAGAATGGATGGGAGTGGGAATGGGGTAGAATGGTTTATTCAAACTCTTTCCATCGGATTGTTTGAATAAAGAGAGCTAAACTGGCTAGCCTTAGAATTGGGAAGTATTACATATGTTTTCTTCTAAAGCCACATAGAAAACAATACTGAGGACTTTGTAGTTTTAAAAGTTGAAACTTTGGTAGTATGAGGTTGTCTGGTTACCACAGAATTTAAGGTAATAAACTTTCAGGTGATAAGCGTTGTTAGAAATAGGCCCTTTGCTGCTGATATTACAAGTTTGAGCATCCCAAATCTTAAATTCAAAATGCTTTCAGAATTCAAAACTTGATTTTATGTATTTTTATTTTTGAGACAGAGTCTCACTCTGTTGCCCAGGCTGGAGTGCAGTGCCACTGTTGGGTCACTGCAAGCTCTGCCTCCCAAGTTCAAGTGATGCTTGTGTCTCAGCCTCCTGAGTAGCTGGGATTACAGGCGCACACTACCATGCCAGGCTAATTTTTGTATTTTTAGTACAGACAGGGTTTCACCATGTTGGCCAAGCTGGTCTTGAACTCCTGACCTCAAGTGATCCGCCCGCCTCAGCCTCCCAAAGTGCTGGAATTACAGGCATGAGCCACCACGCCCGGCTCAAAGGAAATGCTCATTGAAACATTTTAGATTTTGGATTTTTGGATTTAGGATGCTCAACTGGTAAGTATGTGCAAATATTGTAAAATCTGAAAAAACCTAAAACACTTCTGGTCCCAAGCATGTCAGATAAAGGATACTCAACTTGTACTGGTCTCATTTAAGAAATAGTATGAAACCTTTTAATCTTGCATTTAAACTTTTACTTATTCCTTTTACATCTAATTTAAATTTAAACATGAAACACATCTTTTTAGTTTTAACATTTACAGAATTTATTTGCAGTGAATCATAACAAATACAATGGATACTTGAAGATTTATAACTGGTACTTTATAGTAATTTTTGCATAGTGGAAAAATGTATGGGATTTTAATTCATGCATGGATTTAATATATGTTTCTACCAATTTGGGGCAGGGTGTATAATGTGTAAAAATTTTTATTTTTTTTTCTGTAGGCCCATGATAGATTACAAATTTCATTTCAAAAAGTGAGGTTGAATAATACCTATTTCATAAATGTTGAATGAGAAAAATCCATACAAAAGCACCTAACTCTTTGAGAGACTGTTTACTTTCAAATATTAGTTTCTTTCTCTTTTCCCATAGAAGTAGCCGGAATAGGACATGGGGATATGTGAGGTGATCCCCAAAAGTTCATTGTAACTAAATCCTTCATGTGGGTTCAGAGCTCACACTAGATCAGGTTTCTTGAATTTAAATCCCAGCATAAATCCTGCTTTGGAATTCTCATTTAGCAGTATGACTTTGGGCGAGTTTCCTTATCTTAGATTCCTCAACTATGAAATGATAATAAATGGTACCTACCTCATGGGGTTGTTTTGGATATTGAATGAGTTAATAAACTTAATACGTTAGAACAGTGCCTTCCACACAGTATTAAATATATGTAACTATTATTTGTTATTAATAATAATTTGGGATTACTTTATCCCTAAAAGTTTGGGTCACTCCCCTTAAAAAAAATTAGTGGATTTAGGACTGCAGTTAGATTCTGTTTAGTTTTCTGTAGATTTATTTGTAACTATCTGATTTTTAAATATGTGGTTTCCATGGCCTTTTCTCAGGTAACTTATTTGAACATATTTTGACTGAAAAATGTGTTTTACTGCCACCATAATTAAATTTTATTAAAAAGTGACTAGTGCACAGATTTGTGCAGTTGTTTCTTTTCTGCTGCTTAGCTCAGTGTAAATCTATTACCTGTATCATATGTTAAAGTAGTTTCGATGCATGTAAATATTGTTGCTTCCATTTTTGTCTTCCTAGCCAAGCTTGTTGACGCCTTATGGTCACCAGGCTAAAAGAACTTCTGCCCATAATCCAAGTTTTCATGGTAATGGAAGGAGTGGCAGAATTCATTCTTTTTTTTGTAGGGGGAGTGGGGGGTGTGAACATGTACTAGTTTGCATTGCAAGTGTAATCTTAAGTGTTTAATAATAATAAGGCATATGTTGGAAATTTGGTAAATTTGGTGAAATGTATGGTAAGGGAGGATATGATCTCATTCATGTGTGATGGTTGTATATCTTATGCAATTTTTGACTTAAGGCATTTAGTTTTAAAACAATCACGATAAATTTGAGGAGAATTCTGCTACCCATGAAGATAATTTTATAGTATGACTGAAAGATTAATGCGAAGTTTGTATTGCGTGGAGCATATTTAACTAGAACACCCAAATAATGATTTAGAGTATTGTGTCTCATGCAGTCCTTCTGGGGATTATGGCGACTTGTCTCACTCATGCTCTTTGAGTACTTTCTGACATGCTACTTCAACTTCTGTCTTTATTCTCCCATGGTTTTATGGACATATTTTCTCTTAATATTGTCCACATGCTAGCTTTCAAGGTAGTTTGTGTCTTGGGCGAGAGGCAGGGGAAGTGATGGTGAGTTTAGCAAACCCTATGGATTAGAATGGAGGAGTAGCTGGTTTAAAAAGTTTAAAAGGCATTATCTAACAGATTTTCTAAAATGTCAGCAGTGGCATGGTGTTATTTCTGTTGTTTAAAAAGAAAAAAAATACATTTAGAAATTAGATGTATTTCTCAATAGGCTGTTATTGGCCCAAGAGATTTTATGAATCAGCTTTAATTAATAAGACTATACCAAAGATTATAAAATTGTAAATTCTTAAGAAAGCTGTTTTGCCAATTCAATGTAATTGTGTAAGGTTTCACTTAGAAATATACGATATAGATGCTTCTGGTTTAAAGAGCAGGCCTTTGGCAAGAGTGTACAGAAATTATATAAGTTATATGCAATTTAGACCTGATAAAATTAAGATCTTTCTCTCATGTTCTTCATACAGCCTTTTTCCTCTTAAAAATATAGTGTACTCTATAACATCTTTTATTTAATTGCATAAAAGGCTGCTAGGTTCAATTTACATACTCGGATTCTGCAATCTTAATAAAACTAATAATAGTGTGAAGAGTTCTGTGGTTAACTTGGGCTAGTTTGCATATTGGGTTCATGGTGATGATAAACGTTTTATTGAGTATTTGAACTGATAGCAGAAATTATGTATCATTCCAAAAACCTGTATCTTCCTGAATTGTTTAAGATTTTCATTTTTCGGTGAATATCTCATGTGACTTCTTTTTTCCTTCCTGTTTCATATGCAGGCCATGGCAAAACCCCAAAAGATGCAGCGTCAGTTCGAGCCACGCATCCAATACCAGCAGCCTGTGGGATTTATTATTTTGAAGTAAAGATTGTCAGTAAGGGAAGAGATGGGTAAGTGTAAATTTTGGTAAGAAAAATAATTTGTTAGTTTTTTTGTTTTGATTTCATAATGTTTATGATGTAATTGGAAAGTTGGAATCCTGGAAATTTTGGTAATTGGAAAAGTGGAATCTGAATATTCCAGTATAACAGATTGGATCTGGTTATGCCTAAATACTAGTTGAAGTTAAAGCTTGAGTTGGTAATATTAACTGAGCTTTTCTGGTAGGTTTATTATTAAAATGGAGAATTGGAATTAAGGAACGGAGGGACAGTGACTCATTTTCCATGACTTTTCTTACACTGCTTTTTCCTGAATTCTACTAAGAAGTTAAATCTTCTCAAAGCCAGTAATCATAGTCAGTTGGTGAGTCATGGGCATTTTACAGATGTTGGACTTAGAATTTTAGGTTTTAGCTGAGAAATATGTATTTGTATGCTGTCAACCAGAGGAGATTTTCAAGGTTTAGGATGTGGTTTAGAAAGTTCCAAATGAGAATTCCATGGTAGGGCCTGGAACCAAATTTAATATATTTCTTTTCAGCTTGGGATTGGTGTGTGGTTTGTGTGGATATCAGAATCACTTATGAGACTATTAAAAATATAGTAATTTTTGGGCCTTACCCCAAAAGTTTCTAAGTTAGAATTTTCGGAAGTAGAGCTTTGGGCAAGATAGGCATTTTGAGAAAGCTCCACACTGAATTTTGGTGCCTATCCCTGGTTAAGCACTAATTACCTACAGTCATTGGATCTATCCTATAGTATTTCCTCATAACTTTATAAAGCAGCCATAGGGTTGTTAGTTGAGTTACCAAGACAAAGCTGTTGGGCTGTGTGGATAAGTTGCCCTGTGAGGTCAGTCAGATGGACCTCAAATCAAACCCCTCTTAGTAGTCCTCCTGTGTTTAATTAACCAGTTAAGTGTATTCAGTAGATTACTCCTTTATCGGCTGAATATTCTCGATGTCAACAGTATGAAGAACAGAAAATAAAAACTTGGAATTCAGTGACAGCTTTTTATGTAACTGCCTCAGTTTTCTCAGGGTAATCAAGCCAAAGAGAAAATCAGAGATGCCAAGGATAGAGTGGTTGAGAGAGGCCCCATCATTGAAATAGGCACACGATTGTCACCATTTCTCACTTTACAAGCTGTATAATCAGTAAGCTGATTCTTTTTATACTTCAAATTATATGAACTTGACCTCATATTTGCCTGCGAATACCCTGATGATTCTTGAATCTAATGCTACATCTTGGTTTATTGCCTTAAGCTCCAGACAATGTGTCTAACCAAATGTTTGCATTTGAATGTCCCGCAGGCATTTAAATTTAGCTTGTTTAAAATCTTTTTCTTAAAAAAAACCATTTGGTTGGTGGTTTCACTATTGCTAGAAACTTGAGAATTTCTTGCTTTTAACTTTTCTGTTCATCTCTACTGCCTCTCCCTTAGTCAGATCTTAATTATTTATCTGCTGAATTACTCTGAGGTAGTTGGTTGATGGGTCTCCAGTTGCTCCCTGTTTTGCTCTTATTCTAGTCTATAACTGTTGTCAGTGTTCTTAATAATACGGAACTGAATTGCCTCTACCCGTTTTTTGATCACTTGGGACATCTGTTGCTTCAAGGATAAAATGTAGAGCTTCTTAACAGGACCCCTCAGATATGAGGGGTCATTTTTCAGTCTTTTTGTAGCTAGGATCCCTTATCCTTTTTCTTTTGTTTTTAAAATTAGGTATATTTTACATATAGTAAACTGTATTCTTTTTAGTATATGGTTCTGTGAGTTTTGAGAAACATGTATAATCATAAAACCACCATCACAGTTGATATGGGAGTCTCCCATTATCCGTGAGGGATACATTCTAAGACCCTTTGTGGATGCCTGAAACTACAGGTAGTACTGAACTCTATATATACTATGTTTTTTTTCAGTCTGATAATTGAGAGGGCTACTCAGTGACTGAAGGGCATGTGGTATATACAGCGTGGATATGCTAGACAAAGGAATGATTACCAGGCGGGGACAGGGCGGGACTGAGTCCAATGGCATGAGATTTTATCATGTTACTCAGACTGGCACGCAATTTAAAACTTATGAATTGCTTATTTCTGGAATTGTCCAGTTAATATTTTTGCACCTCAGTTGACTGTGGGTAACTGAAACACTGAGGAAAGCAAAACCACAGATAAGTGTGGACTGTTGCATATAGAACAGCTCAGTCACCCCCCAAAATTCCGCCATACCCTTTTGTAGACAGCCCTTCCCCATCTCTAGCTCGTGGTAACTATTGACTGGTTTTCCGTCGCTCTAGTTTGGCCATTTCAAGAATGGCATATAAATGGAATCATATAGTTTGTAGCCTTTTAAGTCTGGTATCTTTCACTTAGCATAACACATTTGAGATTCCTCCCTGTTGTGTATATTCATAGAACAGTCCTTTTTAATCTGATTGTGTAGATGAGTGAACCAAAGTTTGCTTACCCACTCCCCAGTTGAAGAACTTCTCAGTTGTTTCCAGTTTTTTGGCTGGAACTGTAAACATGTATATACAGGTTTTTGTGTAAACATAAGTTTTCTTTTCACGAGTAAGTATCTAGGAGTGGGATTGCTGGATTGTAGTTAAGTATATTTTTAACTTTATAAGAAACTGCCAAATTGTTTCACAAAGTGGCTGTACTAGTTTGCGTTTTGTTTTTGTTTTTTTTTTTTCTTGAGCCAGAGTCTCGCTCTGCTGCCCAGGCTGGAGTGCAGTGGCACGATCTTGGCTCACTGCAACCTCCGCTTCCTGGGTTCAAGCAATTCTCCTGCCTCAGCCTCCCAAGTAGCTGGGATTATAGGCGCCCACCACCATGCCTGGCTAATTTTTGAATTTTTAGTAGAGACGGGGTTTCACTATGTTGGCCAGGCTGGTCTCGAGTGCCTGACCTCAAATGATCCACCTGTGTCAGCCTCCCAAAGTGCTGGGATCGCAGGCATGAGCCACAACACCTGGCCTCTAGCTTTTTCATATATACATTTTTCATATATACATTTTTTTCTCCTGAGCTAGATAGTAAGTTCCTTACAGATATACTTTGTGTGTTCCATGTGCTTGTTGAGTGATAGAAACCAGCAATACTGTGGAGGGATATGATATCTGCCGCCACCCCCGGCTAATCTTTTGTGTTTTTAGTAGAGACAGGGTTTCGCCATGTTGCCCAGGCTGGTGTCGAATTCCTGAGCTCAGGTGATCTGCCCGCCTCAGCCTCCCAAAGTTCTGGGATTACAGGTGTGAGCCACCCTGCCCGGCCCACTAGTTTGCATTTCTACCAGCAATGTATGAGAGTTCCTGTTGATCTTAGCACTAGGTATTGTCTTTTTTTTTTTTTTTTCAATTTTTAGCCATTATAATAGGTTTCTAGTGATTTCTTGCTGTAGTTTTAATTTATATCTCCCTAATGACTTATGATGTTGAAGAATCCCTAATCCTCACCTGCTCTTCACCTATAAGATACCATTTGGAGTTCTCTGACTAGGCACGCTGGCTTATATTTCTAGTTCCTTATGCATGTCCTTCCTTTACCTTCTCTTACCCCTTTCTCTGTTTGCCTAGCTAATTAATTAGTCTTCAAGTTCTAGTGTAGGAGTACCTTTCTTATGGCATTTTCTTCCTAAAGTAGGAATATGCCTTTTCAATGCCTCCTTTACATTTTGGCCAGACTGTAATTATGATATTTATATTGTTTCAATTGTCTGCTTACTGCCAACATGACCCTACAGATTTAAGCGTAAGGGACTATTTTATTTTAATTTCTGTAACTCTAGTGCTTAATTTATAGCTAGCTTTTAAAGGTATGAATAAATGAATGGATTAGAAGTACTATTTCTTGTATGTTCTTGGAGAAAACTGTTTGTTTGTTTGTTTTTTTGAGATGGAGTCTTGCTCTGTTGCCCAGGCTGGAGTGCAGTGGTGCGATCTTGACTCACTGCAACCTCCAACTCTTGGGTTCAAGCAATTCTGCCTGTCTCAGCCCCCCAGGTAGCTGGGATTACAGGCGCGTACCACCATGCCTGACTAAGTTTTGTATTTTTGGTAGAGATGGGGTTTCACCATGTTGCCCAGGCTGGTGTCAAACTCCTGACCTCAGGGATCCATCTGCCTCCGCCACCCAAAGTGCTGGGATTACAGGTGTAAGCCGCTGCGCCCGGCCTTTTTTTTTTTTTTTTTTTGAGACAGAGTTTCGCTCTTGTTGCCCAGGCTGGAGTGTGGTGGCATGATTTCAGCTCACTGTAACCTCTGCCTCCCAGGTTCAAGTGATTCTCCTGCCTCTGCCTACCGAGTAGCTGGATTACAGGCATGTGCCACCATGCCCAGCTGATTTTGTGCTTTTAGTAGAGACGGGTTTTTGCCATGTTGGCCAGGCTGGTTTCGAACCCCTGACCTCAGGTGATCCACCCGCCTCAGCCTCCCAAAGTGCTAGGATTACAGATATGAGCCACCGCGCCACCAAACTATTGTATTTCTTTGGTCGCATTCATTTCTCTCTCTGGTAAACGTGTCAAACAAAGTTCTAGGCCCAACCCATTGTTTTTGGAAGCAGAGAACAATTCATTTATGAAAAAAAGCAACTCCTATTGCTAATTTTTGCCAAGTAATGTTTTTCTGGAGAAAAGATGCTTTCCTAAAATCCCAACATCTTTGTAAAGCGTGGACCAGAAAGAGTAGCCGTTAGTCACCTTTTGTTTGCAATGATGTGTGCCCATCTGAGAGTTTATTTCACTTAATTTAAAACTGAATTTTCGCCGGGCACGGTGGCTCTAGCCTGTAATCCTAGCACTTTGGGAGGCCGACGCCAGTGGATCACGAGGTCAGGAGTTCGAGACCAGCCTGGCCAACCCCATCTCTACTAAAAATACAAAAAATTAGCCGGGCATGGTGGCAGGCACCTGTAACTCCAGCTACTTGCTGGACTGGGGCAGGAGACTCGCTTGAACACGGGAGGCACAGGCTGCAGTGAGCCGACATCGCGCTGCTGTACTCCAGCCCAGGTGACTGTGCGAGACTCAGTCTCAAAAACAAACAAACAAAAAAAAAACACTGAGTTTTCTTTTAAAGTGTTTATCCAAGATCTCAGTTTTTAAAATAAATTGTCCTTGGCAGCAAATTTTCTCATGAAATGCAAGAGTTGGGCATGAATTGCCTCTTTCAGTAGAGTAGAAAGAACTGGTGTTAATGTATTATGTGCTTGTAAAGACTTTTAATTTCTCCTGTGGTGTACGTTATTTCTAGGTCTGCCTTGGAAAATTAGGAATATGACTGTCATGATTGTTATTTGTATTTCTTTATTGCCTAGAAAATGAGACTTGAAGAAAGTTCCTTTTATTGAGTGAAAGAACATTTCATTTTCTGCTCTGAGTTTTCATTTAAAGTGAACCTAATTTTTGTACATATGCAGCTAAATAAATTTATTAGGACAAAATAGTCTTTAAATATTATTAATTTAAAAATAAATTCTAATGCATTTCACAACAAAAAATTAAATCACTTTATCTACATGACTTTTTTTTTTTTTTTTTGAGATGGAGTCTCTGTC
The DNA here is from genome assembly GCF_002776525.5 of Piliocolobus tephrosceles. Lineage (NCBI taxonomy): Eukaryota > Metazoa > Chordata > Mammalia > Primates > Cercopithecidae > Piliocolobus > Piliocolobus tephrosceles. The sequence goes on along the minus strand of NC_045456.1, from coordinate 15,897,153 downwards.
TGTCACCCAGACTGGAGTTCAGTGGCGTAATCTTGGCTCACTGCAACCTCTATCTCCTGGGTTCAAGGAATTCTCCTGTCTTAGTCTGTGCTAGTAGCGGGGATTACAGGTATGCCACACCACACTCAGCTTATTTTTGTATTTTCAGTAGAGATGGGGTTTCACCATGTTGGCCAGGCCGGTCTCGAACTCCTGACCTCAAATGATCCACCCACCTTGGCCTCCCAAAGTTCTGGGATTACAGATGTGAGCCACCATGCCTGGCCCTGCATAACTTCTTTAGGGCATATATTTAATGGTTATGTATTTACTTTCCCTTCTTTTTAGTGATCATTGACTGTTGAGGTGAATTTCTTTAAGGAGTCTGTATCTTACGTACTTTCAGTTCAGGGATTTCATTCAAATTTTAAGTTATGCATATTAATAGAGGCAGTGGAGATACAGTTAATTCTAAATGTGAGAGATAATAAAATTTTTATTTGAAAGTTTTTAGAATTATAATTTATTATGAATGGTATTTTTAGCTCTTCAAACAAAATATTGATGCCGCTCTTTGACAGTGTTTCGGTGAGAACTGGCAAGTAATGCAGTCTCTCTGTTCTGTTCCTAAATTCTTCTGCTGATAATAACGTGCAGTCTTTCAGAATGTTCCCTCTATGCTTGCTGACTTTCCAGATTATTTCTTGCGGGGAAGAGGAGAACAAAGGTCTTTCTTCCTGTCTAGCCTTAAAAGGCTTTGAAAACTGGAAGGATCTTTCTTTCTAGGTTTGATTGGTTGTAAGCAGCAAATGGAAGCGCAAGGTAAATGTGAACAAAGAATAAACAGTATATTATTATAAGTAAGCAATATCTTTATTTAGCAAATATATATTGAACACCTATGATATATCACACCGTCAGCAGCTGAATGAAGATAAGAAATTATTTTATTTGTCTTATTCATAGTTCTTACTATAGGACCTGACATTTAGTAGAAACTCAATTAATACAGTAAGTGAACTGAATATGGTCCCTGCCCTTGAGGAAGATCAAATTTAGTATAGTCATGTCGCTTAACTATAGGAACATGTTCTAAGACATGAGTCATTGGGCGATGTTTTTTTATGAACGTAAAGGGTATTTATGTAAACCTAGGTGGTATAGCCTACTACATACCTGTCTGTACCATTGTATATATAGTCCTTTGTTGACCAAACTGTTGGTATATGGTGTTTGGAAGATATAGTGGGACAAGGCAGGAAGCAGAAATATGCAACTCTAAGACATAAATATACTAAGTACTTAAGAATGAGACCATATATGGGAAAACCAAGGAGAGAGTAGTTAATTCTGGCTCAAGGAAACAGATTTATACAGGAAGTAGTAGTTGGTAGACCTTACAAAATGAGTAAGAATTTGAGAGGCCTTTTTGGGGAAGAACATTACAGACTATGGTAAATGGCCAGAATAGTCTCACAGGAAGAGTGCAACTTTGTGGTCTTTGGCAGAGATACATAGTTCAGTGTTGTTGGGGACTTGGATTATAAGGAAGAGTTACAAAAGTGAGAATAGGCCGAATGCGGTGGCTCATGCCTGTAATCCCAACACTTTGGGAGCCCGAAGCAGGTGGATCACCTGAGATAAAGAGTTTCCAGACCAGCCTGACCAACATATAATGAAACCCCATCTCTACTAAAAAGTACAAAAATTAGCTGGGTGTGGTGGCACACGCCTGTAGTCCCATCTACTTGGGAAGTCAAGGCAGAAGAATCGCTTGAACCCGGGATACAAAGGTTGTAGTGAGCCGAGATTGCACCACTGTACTCCAGCCTGGTGACAGAATGAGATTTCGTCTCTCAAAAAAAAAGAAAGAAAGAATGGAATCAGATATTATAGAGCGTTGATGATAGTTATAGGGTGGAATATACTCTATAGGTAGAAGGGACCTTTCAGTTTTTGTTTTTTTTTTTGTGGCACAGTCTTGTTCTGTCATGCAGGCTGGAGTGCAGTGGCACAATCGTGGCTCTCTGTAGCCTTGACTTCCCTTGCTTAAGTGATCTTCCTACTTCAGCTCAGCTTCCCAAATAGCTGGGACTGTAGGTGTGCATCAGTATGCCCAGCTTTTTTTTTTTTTTTTTTTTTTTTTTTTGGTAGAGATGGGTCTCAGTATGTTGCATAGGCTGGTCTTGAACTCCTAGCCTCAAGCTATCTTCCTGCCTCCCTAAGTGTTGGGATTACAGGCATGAATCACTGCACCCAGACTGCCTTCAATCTTTTTGAGTAGGGAAGATATATGATACCTGTTTTAGAAAGATAATACAAAGTGGGGAGAGGATGAAGTGTGTGATGGCAGTCTGCAAGACTGCTGGAGAGTGTAGGGGCTAGAGCTAGGAATTAGGTTGTGAGGCTGTTGCCTGAGGATAGAGAGTGTGATAAGAGATTAAAAAAAACAAACAAACAAAAAAAACAAAACAGGAGGAAAATAACAGAAGAGATTTAATTTGTCGAGTACCTGTTATGTGCCAGATACTCTGCTAAGAACCTAGGATTGACAAAGTTGGAGACAGTGCTGTAAACATGGCTGAGAAAGGGTACCTACTCTGTAGAAGTATGCAGGTAAAAAGGGAAATGAACATGTAAATAAATAATAAAATCCGGCCGGGCGTGGTGGCTCACGCCTGTAATCCTAGCACTTTGGGAGGCCGAGGCAGGTGGATCACGAGGTCAGGAGATTGAGACCATGCTGGCTAACATGGTGAAAGCCCGTCTGTACTAAAAATACAAAAAATCAGCCAGGTGAGGTGGCATGTGCCTGTAGTCCCAGATACTTGGGAGGCTGAGGCAGGAGAATGGCGTGAACCCTGGAGGCGGAGCCTGCAGTGAGCTGAGATTGCGCCACTTCTCTCCAGCCTAGGGGACAGAGTGAGACTCCGTCTCAAAAAAAAAAAAGAAATAATAATAATAATAAAATCCAGTATGAGATACACAGTAGTAGACCTATAAACAAATTAGAGAAGTATATTGGAGGAAGTAACCAACTCTGTTGGAAGACAGTGGTGATCAGGAAAGTCTATCTAGGAAGCTTACATAAAATTACGGAAGAGGAATACAGTTAAACATAAGCTTCTCTGTCCTTCAGTTGCTCAGGTATCCTTCACAAGATAGGATATGAACAGCGATTTTGAAGATTAGTAGCAGTTTTAGAAGCTGACTAGTTACTTTTGTCGAGAAATATAGTGGAGATATAAATCTTGGCTCTGCTACTTAACTAGTTCTGTGATTTTGTATTTTTTGACAGACTCAGTCTTATCTGTGAAAAGGAAATAATAGTGCCAACCTCATAAGACTAAATTACATAATTCACTTAAAGCACTTATTAGAGTACCTGGTGTGAAGCAAACTCAAGATAGCTTGATGCTGCTCTGAAAAAAGATTCCTGGTGCACAGAAAACTCATGTCTTAGCGCTGCTTGCTGCTGCTGCTGCTGCTGCTGCTGGAGGAAGCTCAGCATAAAGTTTTGTGGGAGGAATGTGTCTGGAGATGATCATGAAGGGACTTCTAATGCTAGTGGGTGTTACCTTTTATCTTTCAGGTGGTAGTTTTTAAGCAAGGGAATTATATGGTTGGATTTGCTTTTTAGGTAGGTTATCTGAGGGTAATATAGAAAATAGATCTGAGACTGACCTCCAGAGATCAGTTGGGTTATTGTAATAATAAATTGAGGGTTTAATCTGTGTAGTGGGGTTGGAGAGGAAAGTAGACAGATTTGTTAACTAATTAGGACTTAATTTTTTTATAAGAAATCTGTCTTTATTTCCTTGATTAGGAAGTAGGAGTAGTAAGTAGGTAAAGATAGTTGTTGAGAGTGTTAAGGATGACTCCCTGGCTTTTAGCTTAGAAGATTAAATCGATAGTGGTGTGACTAAACACATCAGAAAATACCAGAAGGGGATTTTTTTTTTTTTAAGAGATAGGGCCTCACTTTGTTGCCCAGGCTGGAGTGCAGTTGTGTGATTATAACTCAGTGCAGCCTCAAACTCCTGGGATCAAGGGATCCTCCTGCCTCAGCCTCCCAAAGTGCTGGGATTACAGTTGTAAGCCATCACAACTGGCCAGGAAGTGGATCTTTAAAGAAGACGATGATGAGAACAGTGTTTGAACTGCTAGAGGACTCCCAGAAAATTAATAGCAAAGGCTTTGACTAAAAATAAATGGGATTTAGGAGAGTAGGGCTGAAGGTAGATTTTGGAGTTGTCAGAAGGTAAGTTGTTAAAGCCAGGGGAATTGATAGGCTCACCCAAGCGTGTAGTGTAAAAAAAAGAAGGCGGCTAAGGTGGACACCTGAAGCACCATATTTAAAGGACGTATAGGAGAGAATTCATCTGAGATTCTTTTCATGTACTTACGAATTTTTTTTAAAAATGTCTTCCTTGTTACATAATCATCTAAGATTCTATAAAAGAATGATCAGAGAATTAGAAGGCAGATCCTAGGTGGTTTCAGAAGCCCTGGAAGTCAGTTCAAAGGAGGACTGCTAAGTCTCCACTGGTTTGTCATTTGGGATTGGGGTGATAGCGGGTGCAGTGTGTTGGAGAGTTAGAGGTAAGGAATGGAGATAAAGTGCTAGTGGACTTAGTAGCTGTGTTGCTGTTGTGAGGAACAGTAATTCACAACCCATTTAGAAAAGTAATACACTGCCAATTTGATAATTCAAGGCCAGGCGTGGTGACTCATTCCTGTAATCCCAGCACTTTTGGAGGCTGAGGTGGGAGGATTGCCTGAGCCCAGTAGTTGGTGACCAGCTTGGGCAACAAAGCGAGACCCTGTTTATTAGGCTGGGCATGGTGGCTCACGCCTGTAATCCCAGCACTTTGGGAGGCTGAGGTGGGTGGATCACCTGAGGTCAGGAGTTCGAGACCAGCCTGGCCAACATAGTGAAACCCTGTCTTTACCAAATACAAAAAAATAGCTCGGCGTGGTGGCACATTCCTGTAATCCCTGCTACTCGGGAGACTGAGGCAGGAGAATCCCTGGAACCTGGGAGGCAGAGGCTGCAGTGAGCCAGGATCGCGCTGCTGCACTCCAGCTTGGGCAACAGTCAGACTCCATCTCAACTAACTAACTAACTAACTAACTGAATAAGTAAATAAATAAATAATAAAAATAATAAAATTAGCCAGGTGTAGTGGCATGCACCTGTGGTCCCAGCTATATGAGAGGCTGAGCCAGGAAGATCGCTTGAGCCCAGGAGGTCAAGGCTGCAGTGAACTGTGTTTCTGCCACTACACTCTAGCCTAGGCTACAGAGTGAGACAGTATTTCGGGGTTGAGGGGGGAGGAAATTTTGGAAATTCGGGAAAAAAAAAGGTACAGAAAAATGTAAGGGGGAAAACTAAACCATAATTTTGTATAATTAATTGCTATCAATACTTCTGCTCATTTCTTTCCAAATTTTATATATACACTTATGTTTTAAGCTTAGTTGTACTTTTTTTTTTTTTTTTTTTTTGAGACAGAGTCTCTCTCTGTTGCCAGGCTGGAGTGCAGTGGTGCGATTTCAGTTCACTGCGATCTCTGCCTTGCAGGTTCAAGCGATTCTGCCACCTCAGCCCACCGCACCCCCCACCCCACCCCAGTAGCTGGGACTACAGGCGCACGCCACCACGTCCAGCTAATTTTTGTATTTTCAGTAGACACAGGGTTGCACCATGTTGGCCAGGATGGTCTCTATCTCTTGACCTCGTGATCCGCCCACCACGGCCTCCCAAAGTGTTGGGATTACAGGCGTGAGCCACCACGCCCGGCCTAGTTATCCTCTTTATACAGGTTTTTACTTCCTGTGTTTATCATTTATTTAATATTTTTTGGGAGACAGGGTATTACTTTGTTGCCCAGCAGTGACACAATCATAGCTCACTTTAACCTCAAACTGTTGGGTTCAAGTGATCCTCCTGCCTCAGCCACTCAAGTAGCTAGGACTACAGAGATGTGTCACCATGCCTGGCCTATTTTTAATTTTTTTTGTAGAGGATTATTATTGATTTATTTCTGTGTAACAGTTACAGTGTATTTCTTACATAATTATAAGCATTTTTCTATGAGATTAAAAGCTCTGAATATCTTTTTATTTTTAGCTGTGGCATAGTCTGTTGTAAGTTTATTAAGGCACATCCATAGCTCTTCTGTTGCCAGTTATTTAGATTGTTTTAATTATTTCACTATCCTAAATAATCTTTTTTGCATGAAATTTGTCTTTATTTCCTTAGGAAAGATTTCTTGAAGTCGAATTGTGGATCACAAGAAGGGATATGCACATTTTTAAGGCTTATGATACGCATGGCCAAATTACTCTCCAGAAAAATTATTCCAGTTTATGTTTGGGTGGGAGAGACTTTGTTGTATGTATATCCTGAGGAGAAGGAATCACTAGTGAGTCCAGGAGAAGACTGAGGAGGCGAATGAGGCAAGTTTCTTTGTCCAGCAGATGGGATATGGGGATTTAAGTATAAATTAGGAATGTGGGATGCTATATGGAATTTATTTATTGGCACTTACCACTACTTCTGGAAGCCTGTCTTGACAACCATTTCACCTCCAAACGAGATTAGGCTCCTCTGTTAATGCCCTTTCACTGCACCTTGTACTTCCCCTTCATAGCATTTAATCACATTCATAATTAATTATTTAAGATCTGTCCTGCCTGTTAGAGTATCCCCTGTAGGGAGGGCACAGACTTTTGTCTTTGCCACAGCTTTATACACAGAGATATTTAGTAAATGTTCATTGATCAGAGAAGTGGAAGTATTGAGGAACTATGAGATTTAAAACCATGAATTTGAGACAGCGGTTTATATACAAATTTTTCACTATATACTCAGCTGGTTAGAGAGGAAAGTTGAATTGTATGATTGATGCAAAATGGGAAACTATAGGTTAGGTAAGTTGGAAGAACAATTGTAGTAATTGAGGTTACTGGTGAGGGAATATCTAAATGGACCATTTTAGTTCAGGCTGGGTAAGGAAAAAATGAAATCAGCATGGAGCTGATAATACTCAGACAGAATGAGAGATTTATATTTTGCTGTTTTTAATGAGTTTTAAGGAGATGCGGAGAGATTTCTGAGGTGGATTTGCTGCATTTGGCTAAGTGTAGGTCATAAAAATGAAAGACAACTGAAGAGAAGCAAAGCTTTATCAGAGAGGCTTTTTTGGTCTGTTTTGTTTACTGCTATATTCATGGTGTGTCGAACAATGCCAGATGCAAAATAGGTGCTGCATAAATATGTTAACTGAGTAGAGGTGGGTAGGGATAATAACATCTTTTCTTTTGTAAACCCCTAGCACTTTCTGTGCGTAGTACAGAGTACAGATATTCAATATTTATGGGATGAACAGAGTCCCATGAGTCTTGGATTTTGGATATGTTCTTTACCTACATTTTGAAACCATCAGGAATGGTAGGAGCCGCATTTTTGGTGGAAAGGAAAATTGGTTATTTAAGAAGGTGTGAAATATGGGAAAAGTGACCTAAAGATATATAACCATCACGTTTCTCAAATTATTCTTGAGTTGGTTATCTTTAGTGCAGTTTAAATCCCAAATCACCCTTACCTCTTACTCTGTCAGTTATTTTATACTTAACAAGTGTAAGTACTTTTTTTTTTCTCCAAGAAGTTTTTTTTCCAGTTACAAGGTAATGCATTCTTAATGCAAAAGGGAAAATCAAACAGACTAATCCTGTGAAATAGAAAAAAGCGTACATATTTTTAAAAGGATATGCAATACTACCACCCAGATTAATGGCAGTTGACATTTTGGAGTATATTCTCTCCAGCTTTTTTCCTCTATTCAGAATGCTTTCAACATTAGTCTAAGAAAGAAAAAATGGTTTAAGATGTATTCGAGTCACATGAGAGATTAAAAAAAAAATTATTCTCATGGGTACCAGTACTTTTACTTTCACTTTAATGTAAATTTAATTAAAAATTCAGGGAGAAAATTTCATTTTAATGTCTTAAAGACACCCATGTCATATAACTTTAAGGTTGTATAGTTTTGTCCTGATGAATATATTACTTGAAATCCAACCAGGACAACAGTTTATAACCATTCTATTTATGTTTATCTCAGATATATTGAGTTCTTGCTCTTTGACTATTGCTGGAATCACTTAGGTTGATTAACATTCCAGGATAAGGAGAAATTATCTGTTGGTCCTAGACCTTTTGGCGTTGTGGATTATTTGGTAGTCTGGATAGTTTTTTTTGAGGAGTGGTTGAAATGTTTTAAAAATGGTTGTTGAGAACTAATTGTTGTCAGATGGAAAAACAGATTGGTTAAGAGTTGAGATTCATCCCAGTGCTTCTTCGTGGTTTGTATAATACAGAATCCAAGGAGTTTTCCTCCCCAACATTTGCAGACATATAGAAGAGAGAGTTAATACAATGAATACCCTTGTACACACCACCTAGATTTTAGAATTAGGATTTTGCTGTATTTACTTTGTTGCAGATCTCTGCATCCACACCCCATCTTTTTAAAATGCATTTCAAAGTGAGTTGCAGAGTTTCCAAATCAGTTTTAAAGTCTCTCATTTTATACTTCTTTCTTTTTTCTTACTCTGAGAATCTTTGATTCTAGTGATACTAACATATTTATTTGCCTTAGCCTAGGATATTTTGATACATTTTCAAATTAAAATACCAGTAATTTGGGAGACCAAGGCGGGTGGATCACCTGAGGTCAGGAATTTAAGACCAGCCTGGCCAACATGGTGAAACCCTGTCTCTACTAAAAGTAACAAAAATTAGCTGGGCCCAGTAGTGGGTGCCTGTAATCCCAGTGACTCGGGAGGCTGAGGCTGGAGAATCACTTGAACCCAGGAGGTGGAGGTTGCAGTGAGCCGAGATTGCGCCATTACACTCCAACCTGGGCAACAAGAGGAAAACTCTTGTCAATTAAAAAAAAAAAAAATCAGTATTAACAAGAACATTGAATACTGTATGATTTTTTGCATTTATTTATTTATTTATTGTGCTTTGGTTTTTAAAATATATCCCATTAGGGATGGATATTCAAAATACTGTGTTTTGAAGTCACTTGAAGTAATTCTTTTTTCTGTATTTCTGCCACCAACTTGATATATGCTAGTTTCACTTATTTAAAATTATCTTCCATTCATAGGGACTGATTTTTAAATTTTTGTTTTAACTATGTAAAACATTTACGTTGTTCCAAAGTAAGACTGTTTAAGAAGGCACTTGGCCTAGGCGCGGTGGCTCACACCTATAATCCCAGCACTTTGGGAGGCTGAGGTGGGAGGATCACCTGAGGTCAGGAGTTCGAGACCAGCCTGGCCAACATGGCGAAACCCCATCCCCATCTCTACTAAAAATACAAAAATTAACTAGATGTGGTGGCACGTGCCTGTAATCCCAGCTACTTACTAATCAGGAGGCTGAGGCAGGACAACCGCTTGAACCTGGGAGGTGGAGGTTGCAGTGAGCCACGATTGTTCTACTGCACTCTGGCCTGGGTGACAGCGTGACTCTCAAAAAAAAAAAAAAAGGAATTAAGGCACTTCACAGAAGGTTCACATCATCCTCCCCCTCCCCCCCCCCGCCCCCGTCAGGTAACCATTTTCATTAGTTCTTGGTTTATTCTTTTATTATTTCCTTTTGAAAATGTAAGCAAATATGCCATCGAAAACTTTGAAGAGGTATCACAAGTAGCTGATGACACTAGTTGACTGTAGGTAGAGGAAGTGGTTAAATGGGGATGGGAGTGAAAGGAAACTTAACATTTTTGTTGCTTTTGAATGTTTTTATTTTGTCTGTTTTCTTTGCTCTCTTTTTTTGAGAGGTTTAGTATATTTTTACATTGAGAGAGGTACATTTATACTGCTACCTATAGTCCACTCCTTTTAAGGTACTCTTGTATTGTGAGCAATAATGAAATTAGCTAATAACCTCTTCTGTACCTTTTCTTCCCTTTCCCCAGTGTCTGTGGGTTTTTTGCATTTAAAATTTATTATTAATTAACATGCAATAAAATACATGTTTTTCAGTATACAGTTGTGAGTTTTGACAAATAGAATTACCTAACAGCCACAACAACTAGAATTACATAACAACCACCACAATCAAGATAAAGAACAGTTCTCTCACCTCCCCAAACTTTCTCTTGTTGCCCCTTTATCTGAAATCCTTCTCCCACCCCTAACTTCTCACAACCACTGATCTGTCTTCTGTCCCTATAGCTTTGCCTTTTGAAGCCAGAATGTTATGTAAATGTAACCTTTTGAGAATGGCTATTTTGTATTCACTTAGCATGATGCATGTGATACTCATCCAGGTAGTTGAGTGTACCAATAGGTGATTACTTTTTCTGTAAATTCTCTTTTGTTAATTGTTTTATATCTATGTTTTACGAGCATATAGCATTTGCATATACTATGCTGTTATCTTTATTCTGATCACGTAGTGTTAATTTTAAATTATATTCAATACTCTTCCCCAGACCTTATCCCAAAGATACTTTTAGGATTTTTTCGTTGTCTGAAGCTCACATTCTACAAGTGAGCTCATGGGAACAATATTCTTTTAAGTCCTTTTGGTTCAGACTATCTGTATGTGATCATTATACTCATTATATTTGAAGCTTTGGTTGGATGTAAAATCCCTGGCTCATGTTTTCTTTCTTTCTTTCTTTTTTTTTTTTTCCCCAAGACAGACTCTCACTTAGTCTTCCCCAAGACAACTCTCCCAGGTTGGAGGGCTGTGGCACAATCATGGCTCACTGTAGCCTCAACCTCCTGGGGCCAAGCGATCCTCCTGCCTTAGCCTCCTGAGTAGCTGGGACTACAGGTGCACACCACTATGCTCAGCTAACTTTATTTTTTATTTTTATGTTTGTTGGGTCAGGGTCCCATTGTATTGCTCAGGCTGGTCTTGAACTCCCGGGCTTAAGTGATGATCTTCCCACCTCAGCTTCCCAAAGTGCTGGGATTACATGGATGAGCCACTGCGCCCAGCTGTGTTTTTTTTATGAGCTCCTTGGGTATTTTCAAAGTCTTCTGCCATTTTATTCTTACAAGAAATTTGGTCATTTGCTTGGATACCTGAAAGATGTTTCTTTTTCTTTGAAGAGCCGTTACTTGAATATGTCTTGGTGTTGATCTTGCCTTTAGTAGTAGGTTCAAGTATTTTATTTCAGAAAAGTTATTTTGTGTGATGGTTTTCAATATTTGTTCTGTTCTATTACATGGGTTTATTTTTTAGGGACTCTAATTATGAATGTACGTTGGATCTATTTGACTAACTTCTTTTACTATTTTATTTTTTTGAAGGGTTTTTTTGGTACAAACTGGAAAGCCTGCTGGAGAAATTCTAAAAAGGCTATGACACTTGACTAACTTTGTTATTTTGAAAATTTTCCTCCATTCTCTTTCCTCTTTTCTTGTGGGGTCTGTTATTTTGTGTTCCATTTGGCTTGTCTTTATTTCTGAAATAATTTTCCTTTTTTTTCTTCTAATTCTTATGTAAATAAGAACACTATTTTTTGACCAATTTATATTAAAAATTGGAGACTTCTTATGAAAAAGTCTTGAACATCCAGTGTAAATTTTAAGTTATAGCACTTATGAAAAGAAATATTGTTGAAAAACTAAACAGTAAAACGCATCTCAGTCTCCATAGTTTTATAGGTACACCTCATTTGGTACAAGTAGAACCTGTAATGTTTATAAAATTGAAATGTAAATCACTTTTTTCTGAACTTATTTGTGTGATTTAAAGTTGCTACTTTTTATTGTTTATTAATCTTACAGGGATATGTTGAAAAACAAGATTTTAAATATGGATTATAATATAAATAATTTTATTAACCAAAAATGTCAGTTTATTAGAAACATAAACAATTTCATGTCTATTGGGTAAAAAGTAGAATTTGTTGTTTTATGTGTATGATAGATTATTTTCCTTTACATTTAACACTGTAACAGTTTAGCAAGTCAGGAAACCAAGTTATTTTGTGTTTTGTTGTTGTCATAGGAGTTAACTACAGATGGAATTATTTGACGAAGAATTGTCAGAGGAACTCTCAAACTAATAGGCTTTTCTTGTTTTTAGAGCCTTATTGTCATAGTTATTAAAAGGCAGGATAAATGAATAGGTCCTTGAAGTCCATCTTAGTAAATGTAGCCAGGCCTTAATTTAAGGTATTGTATATTTATATTTTTATAGCTCTTTGAGAGGTAATGGGAGAAAGATGCAGCTGAAGAAAGATGCAGCTTGCTGTATATTATTGTGAACTTTCCGAAGGCAAGAAATGATTTCTGTTATCCATGATTCTTTATGCTTTGGGAAGAATGTGGTAGAGAAGGTGCAGTGTAGAGAGAGAGATAAGTAGCTGCTTTACTGTCAGCATAGAATTAGAATTGGAACAAATTTTTTTAATCACAGATGACAAAGTGAAATGTTCTAGGTTTGAATAGTAATCTTGAAAAAGGACTTCTCTTAAAGCTTCTTACCTCAGTTCCATTGGTGCAGATAATCATCTGGTGATTAATATTTCACTTTGCAGTATTTTGAGCATGCATATACTTAAATTTCTTTTGTATATTAATAGCGGCTATTCTAAGAATGTAGGTGTTGGATACAGTATGGTGAAGTCTGTGCAGCTGGAGGGGGATGTGTGAATAAGACTTAGAAGGAAGAATTTTATTATACTCACAAGTCTTAGGGAGGGTCACTGCATGCCACACAGAGGAAGCACCAGGTTTTAGTCAGGAAGCAGAAGACAGAGCCACGGAAAAGTCGGCCAGAGTCTTTATTGGTATTTCCTGGGAAAGGCAAGGGAGGGCAGAGTAAACAGTTAAGGATTGATGAGTTTGGATGATTCCTGCAGGCTTTGAGCTGTAGAGGTGTCTCTAATTGCCTGGTACCTGACTCTGGAATGATTTAGGGCAGGAAATACTGGCTTCGTATGTGAATGTTAGATAAGGAGGTGGGTTTGGCTGTAGACTCAGGATTGGTTGATTTGTATAAGGAAGACATGCTCCTGTGAGCTCTCTTATCTCTAAGAAAGTGCTAGCCCTGGCGAGCAAGCTTTTTAAGAAGACAAAACATAATATAGTAAATAAAAAACATGATTTAAATACAATGGCCAACTGAAGTTCTGTTTACCCTGTCAAATAATTTCTGTGTTAATAATCTTTGAGAACCATAGCTTTCTCAACAATTGCTTTCTTTTTGGTTCTTCATTATTTTTTATGAGTTCTCATTTCTTTTAGATAGTGATTGCCTTTTTTAAACCCTGAAATACATATCAGGTATGTAACCTGATTGAAATATTTTCACAAGAGCATCTGTAATTGTTTTTTGTTTGTTTGTTTTTTGAGATAAGGTCTCTGTTGCCCGGGCTGGAGTGCAGTGACGTGGTCACTGTTCACTGCAGCCTTGAACTCCTGGGCTTAGATGATCCTCCCACCTCAGCTTCTTGAGTAGCTGGCACTACAGGCATGTACCACTATGCCTGGCTAATTTTTTGTATTTTTTATAGAGATGGGGTTTTGCCATGTTGTCCAATCCAGGCTAGTTTCGAACTACTGGGCTCAAGTGATCCACCCACCTCAGTCTCCTAAAGTGCTGGGATTATAGTCTTGAGCCACTGTACCTGGCCTGCAATTGTTGATGGAATGTTTTTGGTTTAATTTTATAGCACTACTATGTGAATCACCAGTTGGTATATATCACTTTTAATATTATTTCACTTTTGATGGTTGAAAGATAGATGTTAAAGTTTGTTCTTTTACATGAAAAAAAAGTGGGTATGTGTTCATAAGTTTAAATATTTAAGATTGGTAACTTGTGAGTTATAGACAAATGCCCTGAGTTTCTTAATAGAAATAGATAGATATACATATGCTAGTGCATCTTGCTGTAGTAATTAACTTTTGGTGCTCTTAAGTCTTATTATATTCATAATGACATTTGTCAGAAATAAAGCATTTTATTTCAAAGGTATTAAGTAATTTTTAGGTCTTGTAAGATAAAAAAGAAGATCCCTCTTACCGTGTCAGTAGCTTATATATGTGAATAAACTATTCAGAATTTGAAATTTTAAACATCAAGCAAGGAATTTGATAGATACCATTAGACCCATTAGATTAATGATTTAGTATAATTAGAATTTTCTTCTGAAATTAATAATCACTTGAGTAAAGAAATTACATTTATAAAAATGCTTTTGAGTTTCAAATAAGGCACTGGTCAACTAACTCCAATCCTACAGGACAAAAATGTCTTCAGCTTACCAATCTTTTTGAAACTGCTAAAAATGGAATTTCACTCAAAAGGGTCATTGTCTACCTTTTTGGAAAACATTGTTACTTTACATTTTTAATAAAAATTAGAGAGCACTGTACAAGCTGTTTTATAACATGCTTTCTAGCCCATTGTGTTATATCTTTTTGTTTTATTAAAAACTATTTTTATAGGAGGATTTATAATGACCTCATAGGCTTGTTTTGATTTTAAGACTTTGAGGATTCTAGCAGGACCTGGCCAGAGTTTGAGGGCTTCTCAGTTGCAGGGCCGTGTCTTCCTCCATTGAGCCATTGAGTTTGTATAGTGGACAGGGCCTGGGTGGGACTATTTTAAGATGGAGGCAAAAGTACCATGTACTTTTAATGTATGCATATATAGTGGTTTATTACCTGTCCTTTTTTGTTGCACATAAAGGTTAGTCTCAGTGTCATTTAGAATGAAAAGAATGTTTATTGAACATTCTTGTATCTACCTTTGGATATGTCAATGATTATTTTCTTTAGAATATATTAGATAAAAAGGATTTGCCATTTTAAGGATACTTTCTTTGCGGACTAGTGAGATCTAATATTTTTTATGTTTCTTTTCATGTACCTGTGTGTGTTTTCCTGAAGTGCCTGTTCAATTATTACTCATGTTTTATTGGAGTATTTACTTTTTAAAAAATTTATTTTTAATTTACATGCAATAAAGTTAACTTTTTTTGTTTGTACAGTTCTGTGAATTTTGACAAATGCATAGTTTCATGTAACCACTAACACAATTGAGATACGGAACAATTCCATCACTCTCCAAACTTCCCTTTTATGCCCCTTCATTAATCCTCCCTCTACTTTTAACTCCTGGCAGCCACTGAATGACTTTCTTTCCTATAGAGTTTCTGTTTCCAAAATGGCATGTAAATGGAATCATTCAGTATGTAACCTTTTTTGGGGGGCGGGGGATGAAGTCTTGTTCTGTTGCCCAGGCTGGAGTGCAGTGTGGCGTGATTTTGGCTCACTGCAACCTCCGCCTCTCGGGTTCAAGTGATTCTCCTGCCACAGCCTCCAAAGTAGTTGGGATTACAGGCATGCACCACCACGCCCAGCTAATTTTTGTATATTTAGTGGAAACGGAGTTTCACCATGTTAGCCAGGCTGGTCTCAAACTCCTGCCTTTAAGTGATCCTCCCGCCTTGGCCTCCTGAAATGCTGGGATTACAGGCGTGAGCCACTGTGCCCAGCCAGGATGTAACCTTTCGAGACTGACTTCTTTCACTTAGTATAATACCTGTTAGATTAATCCATATTGATGCTTGTACCAATAGTTCGTTACTTTTTATTACTGAGTAGTATTCCACTTGTCAGGGTGTAAGTTTATTCATCTCTTCCCAGCAGAAGGACTGTGGGTTTTTTGCAGTTTATGTAATTATGAGTGTAACTGCTGTAAATTTTCACAGGTTTTTGTGAGAACTTATTGTCTTAATATTTTTAAGCATACTGTATATTAAAGATATAATTTTTTGTTACATATATTGGGATATTTCTCCTAACTTGTTTTCCCTTTATATTTGTTCATTTTGTTTTTATTCCCCTAATTAACAAGCTTTGGTTTTTAGTTTTAGGTTTACAGAGAAAGAAAACAGTAAGATAGTTCCCTCCCATATGTGCCCATCTTCCACACACAGTTTCTCTTAAGAACATCTTGCATTAGTGTGGTACATTTGTTACAATTGGTGAACCAATATTGTTACGCTATTATTAACAAAAGTCTATTAGATTATATAAGGGTTCACTCTTTTGTTGTACATTTCTGTGAGTTTTGGCAAATGCATAATGTCACGTATCCAAATTGTCACATAGAACAGTTTGACTGACTAAAAATCCCCTATGCTCTGTTTATTCACCCTTTTCCCTTCTCTCCTCTCCCCCTACCTGCAGACTCATGACACCCACTGATCTTTTTGCTGTCTTCATAGTTTTGCTTTTCCTTTAAAGAGTGTTATATATTGGAATCATACAGTACATGGTCTTTTCAGACTGGCTTCTTTCACTTAGCAGTGTACGTCTAAGACCTATATGTGTTTTTTCATGGCCTAATGGTTCATCATTTTTTGTCACTAAATAATACTCCATTGTATGGATGTACCATAGTTTGATAATCCAGTCACCTATTGAGGGACTTCTTGGTTCCTTCCAGATTTTGTTATTTATGTATAAGTTGCCACAGACATTTGTGTGCAAGTTTTTATGTGGTTGTAAATTTCCACCTTGTTTGAGTAAACGTCTAGGAGTGTGATTGCTGAATCATATGGTAAGACTGTGTTTACCTTCGTAAGAAACTGGCAAACCATCTTCCAAAGTGGCTGTACCATTTTGCATTCCCACCAACAATGAATGAAATTCCTGTTACACCACATGCATCCTCACCAGCAATTGGTATGTCAGTTGTTTGAATTTTAGCCATTATAATAGGTGTGTAGGGGGGTATCTCATTATTATTTTAATTTGCATTTCCCCAGTGATATATGCTAAGCATCTTTTCATATGTGTATTTGTCATTTGTAGATCATTTTTGCTGAAATGTCTATCCAGAGCTTTTGCCCAGTTTTTAATTGGTTGTTTTTCTTGTTGAGTTTTAAGAATTCTTTTTATATTTTGAATATACAAAGGTCCTTTATCAGATACTTGTTTTGCAAATACTTTTCTCCCAGTGTGTGGCTTATCTTTTTGTTCTCTTAATAGTGTCTTTCACAGAGCAGTAGTTTTTAATTATAATGAGCCCTATTTGCTCTTTCTTTCTTTTCATAGTCCTTGCTTTTGGTTTTGTATGTAAAAAGTCATTGCTGAACCAAAAGTCACCTAAATTTTCTGTGTTTGTGTTTCTCCTATGTTTTCCTATGTTTATAGTTTTGTATTTTACTTTTGGGTCTGTGGTCCATTTTGAGTGGATTTTTTCTGAAAGGCATAAAATCTAGATACATTTTCCCTGTTGTACTGCTTTTGCTGTTTTGTCAAAGATCAGTTGACAAATACAAGATCAGTAATTTTGTAGGTCTATTTTTGTACTCCGTTCTGTTTCATTGATCTGTGTGCACACTTTTGCCAATACCATGCTCTCTTGATACTGTAGTTTTACAGTAAGTCTTGAGGTTGAGTAGACTTGAAGTAAAATTCTTCTTTAACATTGTGTTTTCTATTCTAGATCTTTGCTTTTCTATTGAAACTTTAGAATCAGTTTCTTAATATTCATAAAATAACTTGCTGGGATTTTGATTGGAATTATGCCAAATCTGTGGATCAAGTTGGAAAGAAGTGACATCTTAACAGTACTGAGTCTTCCTGTCCATGAACATAGGCTATTTTTCTATTCATTTAGATTTTCTTTGATTATTTCAGCAGTTTTATAGTTCTCATGGTATCAATTTTGTTCACATTTGTTAGATTTATGCCTAAGTATTTCCTTTTTTGTTGGTGCTAATATAAGTGATATTGTGTGTTTAAACTTCCAGTTCATTGCTGCTGCATAGGAAATTGACTTCTGCATATTAGCCTTGTATTCTGCCACCTTGCTATGATTGCTTTTTTTTCCCAAGAGGCTTTTTTCTCCATTCTTTGATACAGTCTACATAAACAATCTTTTCAGCTACAAAAGTAGGTTTATTTTTTCTTTCTCAATCTATATACCTTTTATTTCCTTTTCTTGTCTCATTGCATTAGCTAGGACTTCCCCTATGATGTTGAATATGAGCTGTAAAAGGAAACATCTTTGCCTTTTTTCTGGTCTTAAAGAGAAAGTGTCTAGTTTCTAGCCATTAAGTATGAGACTAGCTGTTAGGTTTTTTGTAGATGTTCTTTTTCAAGTTGAGGAAGCTGCCCCTCTGTTCCTGGTATACTGAGGGTTTTTATCAAAATTGGTGTTGGATTTTGTCAGATACATTTTCTGCATCTGTTGGTCTGATCATGTGATTTTTCTTCTTTAGCTTTTTGATGTGATTGATTACATTGTTTTCTTTGAATGTTGAGCCAGCCTTGCATATCTGGGGTAAATACCACTTAGTCTTGGTGTATAGTTCTTTTTTAAAAAATTTTAATTTAATGTATTTATTTTAATACCCAGACTTCAAGGAGATATAATTCTTTTTGTACATTGCTGGATTTGATTTGCTAATATTTTGTTGAGGATATTTGCATCTGTGTTCATGAGAGATATTTGCGTGTAGTTTTCCCTTGTAATGTCTTTATTTGGTTTTGGCATTAAGGTAATGCTAGACTCAGAATGACTTAGGAAGTGTACCCTCTGAGTGTAATTTCTGGAAAAGATTGGAGACAGTTGTGTTATTTCTACCTTACATGTTTAGTTGGAATTACCCTGAAGCCATCTGGGTCCAGTGTTTGGTTTTCTTGGGAAGGTTATTTATTGTTACTATCATTTTTTTCTGAGTATATATGTTTATTTAGCTTTTACAAACAGTAACCACAATTAAAAAAAAAGAATGAATGCAGATAACTTTTGAACACAATATATCATACACCCTTATTGGATATATTCTGAGGACAAACATTATGCAACAAATATTCTTGAATTTTATTTAATAGATTTATTATGGGTGTGCTTGCTACTACTGGATATCATTGCTTCTAGGCTCTTTCAGTGGATGGAGTTTATTTTGACACTACTGTTCAATCTGGTTACCAGAGTTCTTCCTCTTCTTTCTCATTTCTGTAAAGGTTATTAATTATTGATGTAATTTTTTTAATCTATAGAGGCATATTCAGATTTTCAATTTCTCCTTGTATGAGTTTTGATAAGTTATATCTTTCAAGGAATTGCCTTGAAATCCATTTCATCCAAATAATCAAATTTGTGGGAATAAAGTTAGTTATAAATGTTTCTTTAATACTTTTTTAATGTCTGTGGGATCAGTATTGATATTATTACTGATAATAATAGTTTCTTATGTCTTTGATTTTGGTATTAATAATTTGTGTTTTTTTCTTGGTTATCCTGGCTAGAGGTTTATCAATTTTACTGATCTTTTCAAAGAAATGGCTTTTAATTTTGTTGATTTTTTTTTATTTTATTATTTTAAATTTCACCGCTGTCTCCTCTATTTCTCATTTCTTCCTCTTTCTCTTGGTTTGTATTTATTGCTCCAGTTTCCTAAGGTGGAAAGGTAAATCATTGATTTTAGATCACCCTAACATTCAGTGCTATACATTTCTCTATAGGCATTGCTTTCACTGCATCCCACAGATTTTGATACGTTGTTTTCATTTAATTCAAAATATTTTTAAATTTCTCTTCAGACTTCTTTGACTGATATGTTATTTTAAAATGTGTTGTTTAATCTCCAGATATTTGGGGATTTTCCAACTATCTTTCTTTTATTGATTTCTAGCTTAATTCCATTAAAGTCTGAGAGCATAGTTTGTGTGACTTTAGTTAAGGCATGTCTTTTTTATGTCTCAGAATGTGGTCTGTTTTGGTGAATGTTTTTGTGAGATTAAGAATAATATGTATTCTATGGTTATTGGATAAAGTATACTGTAAATATCAGTGAAATCCAGTTGATTAATGATATTTTTCAGTTTGACTATATCTTCACTGGTTTTCTGCCTGCTGTGTCTGCCAGTTCTGATATAGGGGTGTTGGTGTCTTCAGTTATAGCTGTGGATTTAACTGCTGCTTCTTGTAGCTCTATCGTTTTTGTCTCACCTCTTTTGACACTTTGTTGTTAGGCTCAGACACATTAAGTGTGGCTGACTGCCACAGTTACTACTTGAGACTATCACTAAGACAGTTACTACTGTTACTACTTGAGACCATCATTATGAGACTGAATCAAGGGGACAGAAGTAAAAATGAAAACTTAAGACAAAAGTAACTATTTTAAAGTAAGAGTAACATGGGGAAGAAGAAGAGAGAAGAAGAGAAGAAGACAAGGGCTCCCTGCTTCTAGTGAGCAAAGGCAGCTGCCTGAGACTCTACAGCCCTTAGTATTTATTGGGTAGAAAGAGCAGGGAGGAGGAGGTAGTGATTGGTCAGCTGCTTGATTGATCACAGGTTCACATTATTGCTAACAGGCTTCAGTTGTGCCTAATCACAAGAAACATTTGTGCCTGGGTGGTGGCTGCCCTCAGCCTTCCTTCTGGGCAGCAGACACAGTTTGTGAGTTTGCCAACATCCTGCTTTCATGAGAAACACTTTGCTGTTTAATCATATAGCCTCCAGTAATATACTGAGTTGATCATGACCCTCAACAATTAAGGATTGTTACATCTTATTTGATAATTGATCCTTGATCATTATGTAATGTTCCTGTTTTTCTCTGATAATTTTCCTTGTTCCAAATTCTGCTTTGTTAGAAATTAATATAACTAGTCCAGCTGCCTTTTGATCAGTGTTGGCATTGTATGTATTTCTCCATCGCTTTAACCTATCTGTGTCTTTATATTTAGAGTGAATTTCTTGTAGACAACATATATTTGCGTCTTACTTTTTTTATTCACTCTTGTCAGTTCTGTCTTTTAATTGGTATATTTAGACCATTCACATTGAAAGTATTGTTAAAGTTGGATTTTAGTGTCTACCGTATGTGTTTCTTACTCATTATACTTGTTCCTTGTTGTTTATTTTAAAATTTACTTTTTTTCTTTTTTTTTTTTGAGACAAGGTCTCCCTCTGTCACCCAGGCTGGAGTGCAGTGGCGTGATGTCGGCTCACTGTGCAGCCTTGACTTCCTGGACTCAAGTGATTCTCCCAATTCAGGTTCCCAAGTGGCTGGAACTACAAGGGCACACCACCACACCTGGCTAATTTTTTGTATTCTTTATGGAGATGGGATTTTGCCACGTAGGCCAGGCTGGTCTTGAACTCCGGGGCTCAAGTGATCCTCGCACCTCGGCCTCCCAAAGGGATTACAGGCATGAGCTACTGTGCCTAGCCCATTGTCTGATTTTAATTGAACATTGTATATGATTCCATTTTTCTTTTCTATTTAAGATACCAATTGTACTTCTTTAAAAAGATTTTTTAGTAGTTTCCCTTAGAGCTCATATAAGTTCATTTTTAAATACCACTTACACTACTTCACAGATAGTGCATGTACCTTATAACAGTATATAACCAATTCCTCCCTCCTGACCCTTATAGCATTGCTGTTATTCATTTCACTTATCCATAAACAACAGTTACCCAAGATATTGTTACTATTTTGAATACTTATCTATGTGATCAGTTAAGCTTAAGGAAAATAAGAGTGTGTCTTCATTTATTCCTTCTTGGACTCTTCCTTTCTTCATAAGGATTCTCTTTTCTCACCTATATTATTTTCCTTTTCTCTGAAGAACTTTTAACAAATCTTACAAGGCAAGTTTGTTGGCGACAAGTTCCCCAGGTCTGAGAAAGTCTTTATTTTTCTTTTACTTTTGAAGGATACTTTCTCGGGATGCTAAATCCTAGCTTGGTGGGGTTTTTTTCCCAACACTTAAATATTTCACTGCACTCTCTTCTTGCTTACATGATTTCTGAACAGAAATCTGATAAAATTCTTACCCTTCTTTCAAATAGGGTTTTTTTTTTTTTTCCCCCTGATTTCTTTCAAGACTTACTCTTTGTTTGACCTAGGTTTGAAGATGAGGTGTTAATGTTTTGATGTTTATCCTGTTTAGTGTTCTCTGAGCTTTCTGGATTTGCCATTTGGGGTATCTGTCATTAATTTTGGAAAAGTATCAACTATTATTACTTCAGATACTTCATTTTCTTTGTTTCTTCTCTTTCTAGCATTACTATTATGAATATTTTTCACCTTTTATAGTTGTCCTACATTCTAAAAGATCATGTTCCAGTTTTTTTTTCAAGCTCACTGATTCTTTTTTTTTTTTTCAGTCTGCTGATTTCCCATCAAAGGCATTCTTTGTGTTAATGTTTTTTATTTCTAGCATTTGGTTTTGATTCTTTCTTATAGCCCTTAGCATTTTAATGAGTTATTTAAAATTTCCAGTTTGATCATTCAAAATCTACCTTATCTGAGTTTGGTTTTGATGCTTGCTTTATCTCTTCAGACCTTTTCCTTGCCTGTTACATGCCTTGCAATTTTTTGCTGAAATCTGGACATGACTTACTGAGTAGTAGAAACTCAGGTAAATGTGTGTTTAATGTGAGATTTTAGGTTTATCTGGCTAGGAGTTGGGCTGTGTTTAATGTTCACTAGGTATTTGTATTGTTTGTAGGTATAAGACGCTTCATTTTCCTCTACTTTCTTGGTTTTTGTCTTGTTGTTTTGGGTGTCCTTAGAAACTTTTATTAATAAAGTCTGTTTCTTGTAATTTTCTCAGTTGTAATCTGTTATATTGGAGCCCTGTTTATGTGGTCATAAGGTAGTAGAGAGGAGAAGTGTTCTGTAATCATATGATGAAATCTGTTGGGTTTTTTTTTGTTTTTTTTTTTTTGTTTTTGAGACGGAGTCTCGCTCTGTCGCCCAGGCTGGAGTGCAGTGGCCAGATCTCAGCTCACTGCAAGCTCCGCCTCCCGGGTTTACGCCATTCTCCTGCCTCAGCCTCCCAAGTAGCTGGGACTACAGGCGCCCGCCACCTCGCCCAGCTAGTTTTTTGTATTTTTTTAGTAGAGACAGCGTTTCACCATGTTAGCCAGGATGGTCTCAATCTCCTGACCTCGTGATCTGCCCGTCTCGGCCTCCCAAAGTGCTGGGATTACAGGCTTGAGCCACCGCGCCCGGCCGAAATCTGTTGAGTTTTTTAGTGGACTAGAGTTGCTGAACGGACCTTCAAAAGAATTTCTTAAGCCTTTTTTTTCCCCTCCTCTTGACTCAGGAAGGTTAGAGGGGGCTGGAATTACTGCTCTTCCTCTAGGTCAGATTTCAAAATGGTTACTTTTCCCTTTTCCCTACCCAAAATGGAGGGGATTTTCCTCTAATAAAAACCCCCTGGAGCTCCTTTTCTCACCTGTATTCTCTCCCTGAAGACTGAGCCCTCACGAGTTAAAGCTCAGGTTAGTTCACTCTCAGTCTCAAGCTGTTTGCTAATTACCTTTAAAGTGTTCCTTCCAGTTATTGGCTCCAGAGTAAATATAGCTCCATATGTCTATATTCATGTTTCTTCAGTTTTTCCGGAGGTGTTGTGACCTGTGAACTCAGTTTTCCAATGCATCTAAGAGGAGTTGATTTTCAGTTGTTCTGCTTTTTTCTTGTGAGGATGGGAGTGATGACTTCCAAGCTGTTTACATAGTAGAGCCGAACTTCGATGTCGTTATTTTTTTAATGAGAGTTTTATTGAGATGTATAATTCATGTACATACTCACCCTTTAAAAATGCACAATTTGGTAATTTTTACTGTATTCACAGAGTTATGCAGCCCTTACTATTTAATTTTTAAACATTTTGTCACCTGGAAAAGGAACTCCAAAACACTCCTCCCAGTTCCAGGCAGCAACTATTTTGTTTTCATGGATTTACTTATTCTGGACATTTCATATAAATGGAATTATACAAAATGTGACCTCTTGTTTCTGACTTCTTTATCTTAACATAATGTTTTAAAGGTTTATGTATGCTGTATCATACCTCAACACTCCATTCCTTTTTGTTGCCAAATAATATTCCATTGTATTCATATATTACATTCTGTTTATCCAGTAGTTGGTAGAAACACTTTTTGACTGTTATGAATATTGCTGCTATGAATAATTGTGTAACATTATAGTATGGCTGTATGTTTTCATTTTTATTGCAGAAAATAGGACTGTAATTTCTGGGTCATAGATACCCTATGATTAACTTTTTGAGGAGCTGCCAGACTGTTTTCCAAAGTGGCTATACCATTTTACTTACTACTAGCTGTGATAGTTTCAGTTTCTCCACGTTCTTGCCAACACATATCTTCTTGATTCTGGCCATCCTAGTGTATGTAAAATGAGAGCTCATTGTGTCTTTTGATTTACATCTCTAATTACTAATGATTAGCATAGTTTTACTTGCTTATTGGACATTTATACGTCTTTGAAGAAATGTCTATTCAGATCCTTTGCCCATTGTTATAGTAGGGTTTTCCTTTTATTGAGCTGTAAGAGTTCTTTATATATGCTGGAAAAAGGTACCCTATCAGATATATGATTTGCACATATTTTCTGCCATTCTGTGGGTTGTCTTTTAGTTTCCTTGACAGTATCCTTTAAAGCACAAAAAGTTTAAATTTTATGAAGTCTAGTTTGTCTAATTTTTCTTTCTTTCTTTCTTTCTTTCTTTCTTTCTTTCTTTCTTTCTTTCTTTCTTTCTTTCTTTCTTTTTCTTTCTTTTTTTTTTTTTTTTTGAGATGGAGTCTCACTCTGTCTCCCAGGCTGGAGTACGGTGGCGTGATCTTGGCTCACTGCAAGCTCCGGCTCCCAGGTTCACACCATTCTCCCGCCTCAGCCTCCCAAGTAGCGGGGACTACAGGCGCCTGCCACCACACCCGGCTAATTTTGTTTTTGTATTTTTAGTGGAGATGGGGTTTCACAATGTTAGCCAGGATGGTCTCCATCTTCTGACCTCGTGATCCACCTGCCTCAGCCTCCCAAAGTGCTGGGTTTATAGGCATGAGCCACCACGCCCAACCTAGTTTGTCTGTTTTTTTCTTAACGTTTCTTCTGCTTCTGATGTCATATCTAAAAGACCATTGTCTTAAACCACTATCACAAAGACTTACATCAGTGTTTTCATCTAAGTTTCATAGTTTTAGCTCTTCAGTTAGCTCTCTAATCCATTTTGTGTTAATTTTTGTATATAGTGTGAAATAGGGATCCAGCTGCATTCTTTTTGAATTTTTTTTTTTTTTTAATTTTTGAGACAGAATCTTGCTCTGTCACCCAGGCCAGAGTGCAGTGGCACAATCTCAGTTCACTGCAACCTCCACCTGCCAGGCTCAAGCAATTCTAATGCCTCAGCCTCCCGAGAAGGGCTAATTTTTGTATTTTTAGTAGAGATGGGCTTTTGCTATGTTGGGTAGGCTGGTCTTGAACTTCTGACCTCAAATGATCCACCCACCACTTTGGCCTTTCAAAGTATGGGGATTATAGGCTTGAGCCACCGTGCCCAACCTCAACTGCATTCATTTGCATGTATATGTTTTCCCAGTACAATTTGTTGAAAAAAACCAGTTCTTTCCCTGCTGGATTTTTCCTCCTTGTCAAAAATCAGTTGATCTACCAGATGCTGTGGCTCATGCCTGTAATCCCAACACTTTGGGAAGCTGAGGTGGGCAGTATTGCTTGAGCCTAGGGAGTTTGAGACTAGCCTGGGCAACATGGGGAAACCCTGTCTCCACAAAAAGTGCGAAAAAAAAAGTTAGCCAGGCATAGTGGCATGCAACTGTAGTTCCAGCTACTGGGGTGCTGAGGTGTGAGGATCACCTAATCAGGGGAGAAAAGAGGCCGCAGTGAGCTTTGATCATGGCACTGCACTCCGGCCTGGGTAACAGAGTGAGACCTTACTTGTCGCAAAATGACAACAACAACAAAATTAATTGATCATAAATATAAGAGTTAGTTTCTGGACTCTCAATTATATGGCATTGATCTCCATGTCTGTTTTTAAGCCAGCAGCACACTCTCTTGGTTACTGTAGCTTTTTATTGAGTTTTAAAATTGGAATGTGTGAGTCTTCCAACTTTGTTCTTCTTTTTCAAGATGATTTTGGCTCTACTGGGTCCTTGCATTTGTGTATGATTTCAGGATCAATTTGTCAATTTCTGCAGCAAAGCAAGTTAGGATTTTTATAGGGTTTATATTGAATCTCTAGATTAATTTGGGGAGTATTGCTATTTTAACAATATTTAGTCTTCAAATCCATGAATATGGCATGGGGAGTCTTTTCATTTATTTAGGAGTTCTTTCATTTTTTCAACAATGTCGTTTTTAGTGTTCAGGTTTCGTACTTCTTTTGTTACATTTATTCCTAGGTGTTCTTTTTTTTTTATTCTGTCCCAAATGAAAGTATTTTCTTAAATTCATTTTCAAATTATTTCTAGTGTCTAGAAATACAACTGATTTTTGCATGTTAATCTTGTATCTTGTAGTCTTGTTGAACTTGATTACTTGTAATAATTTTGGGGGAGGAGATTCTTTAGGATTTTCTATATACAAGATTGTCCCATCTGTCTATAGAGGATGTTTATTTCTTGCTTTCTGATCTGATGGCTTTTATGTCTTTTTTCTTGTCCCCTTGCCCAGGATAGAAACTTCAGTACTATGTTGAATAGAAGTGGTGAGAGAAGACATCCTTTTTTTCGTCCCTAATCTGAAGGTCAAAGTATTCAGTCTTTTACCACTAAGTATGCTATTAGCTGGGGATTTTTCAATTTGAGGAAGTTTCCTATTTCAAGCTTACTGAGTCATGATTTTTCATAATTTGTTTTAAATCCTGAAAGGGTGATGGGTTTTGTGAAATTATTTTTCTGTGCCTGTTGAGATGATTATATGGGTTTTGTTCTTTATTTTTCTTAATATATTACGTTGATTGATTTTTGTTTGTTAAACGAACTTCATGTTTTTGGGATAAATCCCATTTGGTTATGATTCATAATCTTTTTTATGTGTTGCTGGATTTGATTTCCTAGTAATTTGTTGAGGATTTTTGCATCTGTATTTAATGAAGGATATTTTTTTCTGTAGCTTTTTGTGATTCCTTTATCTAGTTTTGGTAACAAGGTAGTAGTGGCTTTGTAGAATGAGTTAGGAAGTATTTCTAGCTTTTTTGGAAGAGTCTGGGAAAGATTAATGTTAATTTTTATGTTTGGTAGATTTCCCCAGTGAAGCCATCTGAGCACGGGCTTGTCTTTGTGTTTTAAAATTACTCTGCATTTTCAGTAGTTTGTGTTTTTCTAGGAATTTGTCCATTTAAAGGAGGTTGTGTAATTCATTGTTCGTAGTATTTAATAGTTGTTTTCTTACGATCCCTTTTAGTTTAGTAGTAATACTCCTTTAATTCCGAATGTTTAGTAATTTGAGTCTTTTATTTTTCTTGCTTATTAGCACCTGCTTTTGAATTTGTTGATTCTGTTGTTTTTCTAGTCTCTGTGTCACTTATTTCTGCCCTAATCTTTATAATTCCTTTTCTGCTACCTTTGGGTTTAGTTCGTTCTTAATGGTAGAAATTGGATTACTAATTAGAGATCTTTCTTTTTTATTTAATTTTAATTTTTGACAACAGTAACAAAAAATGCGTCGCATAAGAATGGGGATACATTCTGAAGAATGTGTTGTTAGGTGATTTTGTCATTGTAGGAACATCGTAGAATGTATCGACCTAAATGGTATAGACCATATCACATGGCCTGTTACACACCTAGGCCATGTGGTGTGGTCTATTGCTCCTCAGCTACAAAACTGAATAGCTTGTTATTGTACTGAATACTGTAGGGAATTGTAACACAATTGTTTTGTGTATCTAAATACATCACATAGAAAAGATACAGTAAAAATATGTGGTATAAAAGATTTAAAATGGTACACTTGTATAGAACAGTTCCATTATAATCTTACAGGACCATTGTTGTACATGCGGTCTGTTGTTGACCGAAACATTTTGTTATGTGGAACATGACTGTAAATGGGTTTTTAACAGTGTTTCTTGCATTGCCAGCATGTGAAACATATACTAACTTAATCAGGAATGTAATAGATCAAAGATGCATTAAAAACTTAATAAGGTACTCATTAATATACTGCCAAAAGGCATAGCAGAAAACTAATAATGGCCATAAAACAAAAATTAGTATTAAAAAAACACAGAAAAATATGGAGAGAACAGATGGACAAATAGCAAGATAGCTTAAGCCTATCAATAATAGGAATTAAACTAGGATGCTGTTAGTCTCCATTGTATGTTAGGCACAAACATTACCTACATAACGTAATCAGTATATAATTTGTGATGATCTATGTTGACATATTGATCTGAAAAATCTTCATGTTCATTGCTCTTTGTAAACACATAGTAGCACAGTAATAAATTTCTTGTTCACATAAATTTTACCTGTCTGTCATTATTGAGTTGAGTTTGTTTTTGTATGTCAGACAGCCTTCATATATCTACCAGCTATTCAGTTTACTGTGAGTTACAAGCCACACCCAGCCACACCTGGTGTTACAAATTTCCCTCTGTCAGATAACCCTCCTTTCATCACTTCACTATAACTCACAAGTGGTAACTCTTATGACACCCATTTCCCAAGTATAAACTTAGGTGTTTTTCAAGGTAAAATACTCACTTTCTTGTAGTATCTCTTCCGTAACAATTTTGTTGTTTTGAGACAAGGTCTGTGTCACCCAATGCCGTTGCGTCTTACTGCAGCCTCGACCTCTCAGGCTCAAGTGATCCTCCCAAGTAGCTGGGACTATAGGCAGTGTACCACCATGCCAATCTTCTTTTTTTTTTTTTTTTGGAGAGATGGGGTTCCACTGTGTTGCCCAGGCTGGTCTTGAACTCCTGGACTCGAGCGCTCCTCTCACCATGGCCTCCCAAAGTGCTGGGATTACAGGCATGAGCCACTGTGCCTGGTCTATTCCTTAATAATTGAATAGGTGTAAAATTGTCTTTATTGTGTTCTTATCTTTTAAAAAATGTGTTACTGACAACGTTTTTGCATGCTGTGCTCCTAACCCCATTTTCTTTGTAAATCTTGCAGCTTTTATTGCATGATTTTGTATAATGTGGTGATTTTTTTGAAACTCATATGTCATGATATAGCAGACCTGACTATAATTGTTTTATACGGTATCTCTTTATTCTTCTTTTCATCAGTCGATCCATCTTAACCTTTGATGCATTTCACTGTAGGTATACTTCCCCCCTAATCACTACAGCCTGTATATCATTAACTCGAGTTTGATGTCAGCTTACTTCTCTTTTTGTGTGTGTGTGTGGTACAGTTTACATTTGGTGAAATGCACACATCTTAAGTGTACTCTTTGATAAGTTTTGCAGATGGGTATGCCCATGAAATGCAAACCTCTATCAAAGTATAGAACATGATCATTCTCAGAAATGTTCCCTCATGCTCCTTCCTACTTAGGCCCTTGACCCACCCTTTCAGAGGCAGCCATTGTTTTGACTTATTTGCTACCATAGATGGGTTTTTCCTGTTGCAAAATTTCATATAAAAGGAATTATATGGCATATGCTCTTCTTGTATGTAAAGCTTCCTTGAGTCAATATGACATTTTTGAGATTGATTCATTTGTGTTTATCAGTAATTGTTTTTGATTTTGTTGCTGAGTAGAATATACCACAATTTGTGTATCTGTTCACTTGTTGATGGATACCCAGGCTGTTTCACATTTTTCACTATTGTGAAGAAATCTGCCGTGAACCTATTTGTACGAATTTTTTTGGTAGACAAATCTTCATTTTTCTTATGAGTGGTATTGCTGGGTCGTAGGGTAGGCAGGTGTTCAGTCCTATGAGTAACTGCCAGTCTTTGTTTCAAAGAGGTTTTATTGTTTTAAATTCCCACCAAAAATATATGAAAGTTCCTATTGTGCCATATGCTTGGCAACTGACCTGTTGGTTTTATAAATTTTACCTATTCTGGCAGGTATGCTAGTTGTATCTCAGTGTGGTTTTAATTTGCATTTTCCTGATGACTGACAATTTGGAGCACTTTTTCATGTGCTTGTTGGCTATTTGCAGTATCTTATTTTGTGAAATATCTATTCAGATCGTTTGTTCATTTTTGAAAATTGAATCATCTATGTCTTTTGTTGAGAAGTTTTAAATTTTGCTAAAGTTTTATTTATGAGTTTACTCTTTTATGGGTCTTCCTTTTTGTGTCCTATAAATCTTTGCCT
Source organism: Piliocolobus tephrosceles (assembly GCF_002776525.5). Classification (NCBI taxonomy): domain Eukaryota; kingdom Metazoa; phylum Chordata; class Mammalia; order Primates; family Cercopithecidae; genus Piliocolobus; species Piliocolobus tephrosceles. Next base: position 15,867,025 of record NC_045456.1, on the reverse strand, counting down.
CATCCTCAAGTCATTAAGATAGTTTTACATGTTTTCTTGTAGAAGCTTTCTGGTTTTTAACATTTATATTTAGGACTGTGATTCATCTTTATTTGATTTTTTTTTATTTGATTATTATTTATTTTATTTTTTTTAAGAGACGGAGTCTTTCTTGCTTGTCACCCAGGCCTGGAGTGCAGTTGCACGATCTCTGCTCACTGCAAGCTCTGCCTCCTGGGTTCACTCCATTCTCCTGCCTCAGCCTCCCCAGTAGCTGGGACTACAGGCGCCGGCCACCACGCCCGGCTTATTTTTGTATTTTTAGTAGAGACGGGGTTTCACTGTGTTAACCATGATGGTATTGATCTCCTGACCTCGTGATCTGCCCGTCTCAGCCTCCCAGAGTGCTGGGATTATAGCGTGAGCACTGTGCCTGGCCTCTTCATTTGATTTTTGTGTATTGTGTGAGATAGAGATTAAGGCTCACTTTTTTCCACGTGGATGTCAGTTATCTTATTATTATTTGTTTGCAAGACTTTCCTTCCTCTTTTGGAGTGTCTAGGCACTTTTGTAAAATATTAAATGACTATGAATGTGGGTCTCTTTCTAGACTCCTTAATCTGCTGCATTGATCTATTTGTTGATCCTTAAGCCAGTACCATACTGTTTAGATTACTCAACCCATGCTATGTTTTGAAGTCAGATTGTGTAAATTCTACAACTTTCCAAGTTTTTCAGAATGTTTTAGATCCTTCACATTTCCATGTAAATTGTACTTATTTAATTTTAATTTTTTATAGCTGCCTAATAGGTGTCCATGTCTTGGGGGTACAGTGATAATTTAATACATTCGTATAATTGTAAAGATAAAATCAGAGTATTGGGGGGTATCTATTACCTTAAATATTTGTCTTTATGCTGGAAACATTTGAAGTATTCTCTTCTAGCTATTTTGAAATGTGCAATAGAATATTGTCAACTATAGTCATCTTACTGATCTATCTAATACTAGGTCTTGTTTCTTCTATTAAGCTGTATATTTACATTCATTAATCAGCTTCTATATACACTTTAGAATCAGCTTTTCCGATTAAAAAAATAAAAGAAAAGCCTATTGTGGTTATGCTTTACATTGCGTTGAGTCTGTGATCAGTTTAAAGAGAATAGTAGCTGAGGTGCCCAGTTCATAGACATTATATGTTTTGCCATTTATTTACGTCTTTTAAAATTTCCCAAAGTGATGTTTGGTAATTTTGAGTAGAGAGGCCTGCATGTCTTTTGTTCAGTGTTCTATGTTTTCTGATGGTGTTGTAGATAGAATTGGTTTTCAATATTTTGTTTTTCTAGTATTTCTTGTCAAATACATTGGACTTTGTATATTAACTTTGTATCCTGCAACCTTCTTAAATTCACTTATTCCAGTTATTTTGTAGATTCGTTAGGATTTTCTTTATAAACAATCATCTGTACATAGAGCCAGCTTTATTTCTTTTTAATTTTTATGCATTTTATTTCTCTTTTTTTGCCTTGTTGAAATGGCTAGGATTTGTAGTATAGTGTTGAGTAGGAGTAGTGAGCACTGGCCTTCTTGGTTTTTTGTTGGTTTTCAGAGAATAGTGTTGAGTATTTCACTGTTAAGCATGTTAATTGTAGGGTTTTTGTAGATACAGGTTGGGGAAGTTCCCTTGTTAGTTTGCTAAGAGTATTTATTTTGAATGGTGTTAAATTGTATCAGGTGTTTTTACTGCAGCTATTTCATGATAGGAGTTTTCCCCTCATATAGTAAAATACATTGATTGGTTTTGAATGTTAAACCAATCTTGTGTTCTTGGGTTAAACACTGTCTAGTAATCATATGTTATTTTGATACATGATTACAATTTTTTATTTACTGACCTTTAAACTATGTCTCTGCTATTTTTAGCGATTATTCTAGATTTTAATATATATTTTTTCATAACCTGTTGCGAATTAATAGTGACCCATTTTATGTAAAATACAGAAACTTGCATTTCTACATTTGTCACTTCCTCCTGTCTTCCTTGCTGTAATTGTCATATGTATTACATCTATATATGTTACAAACTACACAATACATGTTACCACTTTTGCTTTAAATAGTCATGTTTTAGGCAAATTAAGAGCATTTTTTTTAAGTGTAGGTTTGCTGGCAACACATTATGTTTTTATCTGAGAATGTTTTTGTTTCATTTTTATTAAGAATATTTCTCTTGAAAAACATTTTGCATTTGGCAGGCTTTTGGGTTTTTTTTTTCTTTTTAGCACTTTAAAAGATTTCATTCCACTGTCTTCTGGCCTTCATATTTTCTAATAAGTCAGTGGGAATTCAACTCCTTGTTCCTGTGAAAGTAATATGTCATTTTTTCTCTAGCTGTTTTCTGCATTTTTTTGTTGTTGTTGTTAGTTTTCAGCAGTTCAGCCGTGATTTGTGCCTAGGTGTGTTTTTCTTTTTATTTAATTAATGTTTGCTGAGCTTCTTGAATCTGTACGTTTTTTTCTTTTACCAAATTTGGGGAATTATTTTCAAATTTTTTCTGCCCTATTCTCTTTCTTCTTGGGATTGGTTACATGTATTTTGGTACAGTTCCAAGGACTCTTCCCCCCAATACCCTTATGTTTTTTTCTCTGTCCTTCAGATAAGATCTGTTTTCATGTTACTATTTATTTTGCCATCTTCAGTCCACCATTAAGTACATCAGTAAATATTTATTCCATACAGTTTTCAGCTCCAGGATTTCTATTTGGTTCTTGTTTTTGTTTGGGCTCCTGTAACAACACACCTTAGGCTGGGTAATGTATTATATAAACAGCACACATTTATTGCTCATAGTTCTGGAGACTGGAAAGTCCAAGATTAAAAGGCTCCAGCAGATTCAGTTTCTGGTGAGAAATCTCTGCTTCATAGAAAACACCTATGTGACACCTGTGTGTCCTTACATGGCAGAAGGGGCAAACAAGCCTTCTCATGCCTCTTTTATAAGGGCAAAAATCCCATTCCTGAGGGTGCAGCCCTCATGACCTCCCAGAGGTCCCCACCTCATAATACCACCACATTAGGGACTGGGTTTCAACATAAGAATTTTGGGGGACACACACATTCAGACCATAGTAGTTCCTTTTTATTGATTCTTTTTCTTTTCTGGAATTTCCTTTCATTCAAAGCAAGAGTATTTCTCCCTACATCTTGTGCATTGTAACAGTACCTGGTTTAAATTTTTTTGTCTGCTAATTCTCACATCTGGATTGTCTCAGGGTCATTCCCTGTTTGTCCTTTCTTTTGAACATGGATATTTTTTGTTTATGTGTCAGGTAATTGTGTCCTAGCACATTATGTATGGATGATTGATTTTAAAACTCTCAATAGTATTTTTTAAATCAATAATGACTTTTGGTGATATATTTTGTCATTTTCTGTGCTGATTGTTTCCTTGTCCATGTCTTTCTTCTATTTTCACTTGTCTCCCTGCTGCTAAAGTATGTCCTCAGATAGTTCTTTTGTGACAGTCTGTGTATAGTAAACCATTAGCTTTTATGTATCTTAAAATCTTATTTTTCCCTCATTCTTGCTGCATTACCTGGGAACTAAGTTCTAGGTAGACAGTTACTTTACTTTCAATACTTTGAACATACTGTGCCATTGTTTTTTGTCATCAGTTGTTGCTGGGGAGAAGTCTGCAGTCAGTCTAATTGCCATTCCTTGCTAGGTAATCTGCTTTTCTTTCTGGTAGCTTTTAAGATTATGACCGTGATTGATGTTCTACAGCATGTCTTATGTGTGACTTAATTTTTATCTTCCTCAGTATGTTGTGTGTATTTTCAATTCAGCAACATGTTTTTCAATTCTGGAAAATTACTATCTAAATTATTTCAACAAATACTGGTACACCACTGTCCTTACATCTTAGTGATTATGGTTTTTTTTTTTCTTTTAGTATATTCCTAAATATACTTATTTTTATGTTTTTTTAAAATCATACTATCCATTGAGTGATATCATCTAGAATGAATTCATGTTCCAGTCATTTATTTTATTGGTCTTTTTCTTTTTTTCTCATTTTTTTCCTACGTGCCTGTTATGTCAGATTTGTTGATCTTATATTTTAGAATTTTGCCCTTGCAACCTTATTTTGATTGGGAAGTTTAACGTTTTTCTTCATTTTGCTCATCTGTCTTTTTCTCTGTTTATTTTCTTTCTTACAGTTTGTACTTGCGTTTTAGTTAATTCCTCCTAATCCAAAACTAGGTTGGTATTAGTGTTTCCAGGTTCTTGCTTCAGCATGATGTTGAGAGTGTTGCAGATTCTGTCATGGATCCATTCAATAACTAACTGGTTTAGATCCTGGTTAAGAGGTTTCTTCTCTCTCTTTCCCCTTAACTACACCACAATGTCAAATAAGCTCTAGCTTAGGCAGCAGGTGATATCAGTATATTCTTAGCCTCCTTTCAAGAGGAGAAGCCTGTTCCAGCCTTTGGCTTTAAGCAATAAACATAGTTAATACTCCTCTTCTGGAACATTTTTAGTCCTTGTTTACCCAGAGGAGGGGGAACTTTGAGCCACTGTTGAGTGCTCACAGACTCAGGGCTTTGCAGGTCCACAGCTTATATCCCCATTCACAGCCTTGTGTTTCTTCTCATTGTCTTATGACTTAGACTTTTTAAATAAAATGTAATACTTACATTTTATATTGTACTTGTAGCAAAGGGGCTGAATCAAAATACAAACTTAATGAGCCTTCTTGACTAGACATCTATATGTTGTTTCCTAATGTTTTGTCACTCGTGTCTCACTTGGCATATGCTCATAGTGGTAATATTGCTCTTCTGAATCTAATTAACTATGTGTTTTAATTTCTAGTAGGGAAAACTGAGTTTTCTTTTTTAAAATTTTGTCTTTTTATCAAAATTACGTGTTTTTCCATATGAACTTTGAAATAATTTTGCTCAGTTTTAAAACTTCTGTTGGAATAGGTATTGAAATGTATAAATGTATGTATACATCATTTCAGAAAGGTTGTCCTCCTTTTTTTATTTTTGCACTCCAGTCTGAGTGACAGAGTCCTGGTCTGTCACTCAGGGTGGAATGCAGTGGTGTGATTATTCATAGCTCACTGCAGCCTCAACCTCCTGGGGTCAAGCAGTCCTCCCACATCAGCCTCCCACATAGCTAGGTACACAGGTGTGCACCACCACACACAACTGATGATTTTGTTTTTTTTCGAGACAAGGTCTCCCAGTGTTGCCCAGGCTGGTCTTGAATTCTTGGGCTCAAAAGATCCTCTTGCTTCAGTCTCTGAAAGTGCTGGGATTCCAGCTGTGAGCCTGTGTGCCTGTCTGAAAGACTGCCATTTTATGCACTCAAGTTATCCAGATGTTTACTATATCCATTTATATACAGCTTTTAATATGTAATTTTGAGCCTTCCTTGAGAACCTTGTTCCTGTTTTATGTTTTCTGTAGTTATTGTGGCTGTCCAGCTGGCCACAATATTAAAATGTTCCTCTAATATGTAGTCACTTTGCCAAAATGCCTGAATAATTGTAAAAGGTTTTGGTAGATTCTGTGGTTTTCTATGTATGTAATCATACCCACTACAAATAAAGGTGCTTTTATATCTTTTAACATTTATACTAGTCATTTAGTTTTCTTTTTATTAAGTTTTCTAAAGCCCCTAAAACAGTATTTAACAATTATAGGCATCTCTTGATTTTAGTGGAAATGCCTTCAGTGTGTTTTACTGTTGAATATCTTGCTTGCTGTATTTGGGGGAAAAGTCTCATAGTTAAATAATTTCCTTTTATTCTTATTTTATTGGAGTTCTTATTAGGAATGGTGGCTGAATTTTATCAAATGCCATTTAAAACCTTGATAACAATAATGGTCAATTATCCTTTTAACAAACTGGATTCAGTTTGCTTTTTATTTTGTTTTTCTTTTTGTGTTCATATTTACAAGTGTGTTGTGTTATGTTTTCTTCCTTTGAACTATCTTTATCAGGTTTTGTTGTTAATGTTTTATAAGCATTTGAAAAATAACTGAATACCTTAATAATCTTTCCTTGTGTATTGTGTGGAGATTATTTTGTTCTGATTTTATAAATTGATAATAAAGAACCCTCTGTTTAGGTAGATTTTGTCAATTTGCTCAGTTTTAGAAAGCCAGTATAGAAAATACATACTGTGGGGTAATTTTATTAAGATATTTTTATGTGAGTTTGAAATTTTTTTCCAAATGTGAATCCATATTTCCGTGTGTGTGTGTGCGCGCGTGCGCGTGCGGTCTAAATTTTTACTGTGCCCCTTGGGAAACATATTTGTTTCCTTAACATTTTTTTTTCTTTCCACAATCCCTCTGTGCTTTTTTGTGAGAAATCTTAATCCCAAACATTTATCTGTAAATAAATTGGAGATATTTTTTATAGGTGTCAGTAGAGTGCATAGCTGTGTATTAATGCTTTGTGTATTTATGAATTATTACCATATGAGTTTGCTGTGAAGTGTGAGTATTATTGGTACTTAATATTGCCCATTGTTGTTACATAATAAATTGTAATAAAATTTTTGTAGCTACCTTAGGAGTTCGACCTTGGGCTTGGTTCTGATATTGTTTGAGAGTGTTTGGTAATTTATACATATATGACTATAATAATGTCCTTTTCTTCTCTCCCCTCACCCCCGCCAACAGTTACATGGGAATTGGTCTTTCTGCTCAAGGTGTGAACATGAATAGACTACCAGGTACACTTGTAATTGAATTCCAGTATTATGTCTTATGAGTAGCTCTTTCTGGTTAAAATTTTCAAGTAAGAAATTATATTATTTAAAGATACTGATTTTCTGTGTTTTTAATCATCAATATCATGAATTTTAAGTGAAAGCTGAGTGGGATTTTTTTTTTTTTTTTTTGAGACAGAGTCTCACTGTGTCACCCAGGTTGGACTGCAGTGGTGCAGTTTTGGCCCACTGCAACCTCTGCGTCCTGGGATCAGGCAGTTTTCCTGCCTCAGCCTCCCGAGTAGCTGGGATTACAGGCATGCGTCACCAGCCCCAGCTAATTTTTGGATTTTTGGTAGAGATGGGGTTTCACTATGTTGGCCAGGCTGGTCGTGAGCCCCTGACCTCAGGTGATCCACCTGCCTCGGCCTCCCAAACTGTTAGGATTACAGGCATGAGCCACCGTGTCCAGCCTGTGAGTGGTTTTTAATAAATTTAAATTTCACACTGTTTAGTAAAACATATATATTTCATGCTTTTTTTGTATTTTGATATTTTTAATTTTTAGTACATAGTAATATCAACTACTTTAAATATTTTAATGTGGCTGGTTATATTGGCTACCCAGCAAATTTTTGACTTTTAACCCATCTTCAGTTGTTTAATGTTCTGGGAATATCGACTAATACTTAAAGTAAACTAAGGAAGAGATGAATAGAGATGGCAGACCTGTTTCCCAGTACCACTTATCAGAAGGAAGTGATTCTTAAATTGTGTCTTCTAATACTCTCTTTGCCAAAGTTAAAAATTAATTTTAGCAAGACTTTTTGAAGTACAAGGCAAAACTATCAATGTAAAACTACATGAAGTGCCTGAAACAAACCAAGACAATGTAGTTGCATCTGATTGTAATCAGATATGTTACCTTGACATACTTTCTTTGTTCCCTTTTGCTTAAAATTATACTTGAAAGAGGGTTTAATTGAGGTATTTATTATTTGAAAACTCCTTATCGAAGTAACTGACAAGGTAGAAATCTCTTAATGATGATATAAACCTATCTGTAGTTTAGTAAGACCACACCTTGTTTGGCTTTTATATTTGGATCACAGCCTTGAGAAACTTGCAGTGATTGAATAGGATGTAATCTCTCATGTTATATGAAACGTGTGTGTTTCTTTAAATCAAAGCAAAATTATTTTTAGTATATTAGCAAAACGAATATGCACAGAAAATGTGTCCTCCTGTGGTTGTAGCATTTATGTTGGTTTTTTTCTGGTAGGGGTTCTCTCTGTTTAATATTTTAGTGTTCTGTGTAGCTATTTTTCTTAAATTTGTAAACAGTATTTTAATATAGAATAAATTTTGTAATTGTTGAGAATTTAAATGTACATTGGAAATTTCATCTTTATATTATCTTGTACTGTTCTGATTTATCATAATCTTAGTGAATAAACCTAGTACAGAGGAACCTTACTTTTCATTGTAAATATGCCGGAACTTTCTCCGTAGGTTGGGATAAACATTCATATGGTTACCATGGGGATGATGGACATTCGTTTTGTTCTTCCGGGACTGGACAACCTTATGGACCAACTTTCACTACTGGTGATGTCATTGGCTGTTGTGTTAATCTTATCAACAATACCTGCTTTTACACCAAGAATGGACATAGTTTAGGTACTGAGATAATATGTTGCATGCAATATAACCAAATACTGAGATTATTATACTTCCAGGATGGTGGTTATATTATTATGTGATTCTCCTTTATAGATAGATGCCTCTGAAAATGGTTTCTTCCTTTTTCCCCAGATAAAAGCTGAGGAAATGGTGAATATTTATATTCTGTGAAGGCCATCTATATGATACATATATGTATAGGAGTTACTGTAGAAATAATCCCTACACTGAGATATTTATTCTAGAAATAGAAATGCCACGAGTTTTCTGCTTTAAATAAAACGCTACACAGTATAATCTAATTTTCTAAGTAACAGGTGCTAAGAAAAAGGAGCAATCAGTTGTTAGGATAGTGTGGGGAATAGTAACAAAGGAAGGGAAAGCTTGATGCCACAAGCATATGAAGGGCATCAACACACTCAAAGGTCAGATCTGCTAACAAAGATGGCTAAGTTGGTAAATACAAGTTTGTTCTATGGAAGGGAGCAGAATTAAGCAAACAGTGACAAAACTTCTGAGAATAAAAAAACTTCTGAAAATAAAATAGGTTATGGAAAACTTGAAACCCATACATTGTAAGACTAATAGTAAATTAAGATTTTCAGTGGAATATTCATGTACTCATAGCACTTCAAATTTAAAGTTGTATATGGTCATTATATTCCTTTTTCTTAGAAGTATTTTTTTTTTTTAAACTATAGAAAGTATAAAGGATAGTAACACTGATGCTTTTTGTTTCATAAAAAAGGATTTCACATTTTACTGCTGGAAAAATCTTTGACTCAAAGCAAATTATTTTTAATGAGGTAAAACGAAGAGAAGCATAAACTAAGTAACCCTAGAAGGCAGAAACTCTGCTTATAAATAGTATTTAGAAATTAGACTTAAAGTAGTATGCTTAGACACATAATAGATGTTCTTTAACACAAAAGCTGTTTTTTCTGTTATTTCATAGTATAATAGAAAATTCTGAATTTCTGGCTGCACTGGCAGTACTCTTTTCAAAGTGTTTCAATGTATCTCTTATATAAAGTTAACTTTTTTCATATTTAGCTTAACATTTCTATTTCTGATTACTGATTTTAATTCTGAAGTCCTTCTGTATTATCTGACTTAAAAGTTTTTCTCAAGTCCACAACAGATCCTTTTCTCACTAGTATAATAATATTAAGGACCCCAAACAAATTATGTATATTTGTGTGTGATTTCATTGTTGTGGCCACCTGGTTTCCAAGAACAATACAGTCCTCTTGAATTTATTGTTGCTATTCTGACTGATCATATAATCTTGGTTGGCTTGACTGCTTAAGATGTTTGAAGTTTTGAATCCGGAGAAATCTGGTTTTAGGTATGATCTTTGGCTCAAAAACCAAAGAATACACTTTTAAAAAACCACAATCTCTTTATCATAAACTTTGAAAACTTTCCAGAGAAGAAATTTCATTTTGGGAGATAAGACAATCACAGGTGATATGATTTTACTTTTTCCCTATTTTCACAAAGATTTAAATTAAATTTTTCTCTTGGCTGAGAAAGCTATTTTTGAAATGTGTGATGTGTCTTTAAAAAGATGCACTTAATAATGGAGTCACATTATAAATTTTATTTAGTTAATTAATTAATTTATTTTTGAGACAGAGTCTCCTTCTGTCGCCAAGGCAGGAGTACAGTGATGCGATCTCAGCTCAGAACCTGCACCTCCTAGTTTCAAGCAATTCTCCTTCCCCAGCCTCCTGAATAGCTGGGATTACAGGCGCACCATCACCCCTAGCTAATGTTTGTATTTTTAGTAGAATGGGGTTTCACCATGTTGTCTAGGTTGATCTTGAACTTCTGACCTCAAGTGATACACCCGCCTCAGCCTTCCAAAGTGTTGGCATTACAGGTGTGAGCCACTGCGCCCAGACCACATTTTAATTTTAAGTAAACCTGAATGTTTGGCATTATTCATTCTTAAATTTAATAAATATTAAACACATAGAGAGGTGGTATAACAGTGGTTAATAACAGTTCTTTAGTCAGACTTGCCTGGGTTTGACTCCTGGCTTATGCCATGTAACCATATGTAAAGTACTTAACATTTCTGTGCCTTAGTTTTCTCAGTTTGTCAGTTAGGATCACTGTAATACCTATCTCACTAAGGTTGTTGGAGTAAACTGCTTAGTATGTGCACAGTTCTGGAATCTAGTGAATAATCATTAAATGCTATTTAGTATCATTGTTTGTCAGCCCTGAGCTAGGTTCCTGGAATCCACTGGTAAAACACTGATGAGCGGAAATTACTTCTCTAGAACAGGAGTCTACAAGCGATGGCCAAGTTAGCCTCCTGTGTATTTTAAAATAAAATTTCATTAGAAACCAGCCACACCCACTTACATATATTTATGGTTGCTTTCCTGTTACAATGGCAGAGTTGGGTGTTTGTGTTAAAGACCATATGGCCTGGAAAGCAGAACATATTAGTAGTCCTTTGTGGGAAAGCTTTGCCTACCTCTGGTCTGGATTCTGACATCTTAGAAGATAAAATACTATTAAATATTTAGTTACTATTCCCTTGTACTTCCTAAATGGATAATCTGTACCCAAAACCTGATACATCTTTAGTTTCTGTCTCATGGAAGACTTTCAGAATATATATTTGCTTACTATATAAAGAAAAATAGAAAGGTTTTATTTAAGAAAATAAGAGAAAACATTGCAGTATATAGGTTAACTTAATTTGATAGTTTTTTACTTTATTGAATGACATTCATCAATTGAAGATCACTTTTCAAAAAGCCTGACAAATCAGGAAATTATGAGTATAGAAAATTGCTTTCTGTGTAGAATTCAAATAGTTACATCATCTTGTTAAAGTGGCATCTTTTCATGATCTGAGCAAAAACGTGTGGTAACTTTATTTGGCAGTGTTAAAAAATGTTAACCTTTGGAATTAATTTTGAATTTTTCATTAGAGTTTTTGGTAAAGTGAAGATTTCAGTAATTACAGACACAAAGGATTTTTGCTAAAGATAGAATATACAGTCTTCATTATAACTAGACATCTGTGAGAAAAATAATTGATTAGCTTATTTTATGAAAAAATATTAGAAATATGTCTAGTTATAGTATATTAAAACATTTATTCTCTGTTGCTTTCTGTATTCTTTTTACTTTTGTGAAATTTTGGGGGTAAATTTTTTATTTGGGCTGATAGTACTTTGCTGTCTGTGTTATTAATGAAGTTAAATGTAATGATAATGTTTTATATGGGGGAAACAGGAACCGTAACTTTGCTTTGCTTTTAACAAGCCACCATGAATTTACTAGTTTTTAAAAATCGTAAAAATAGGGCTTTACTAACTACAAAACATTATTTTTACACATTATTTTAAAAGTGTAAAATTTATATTCAGTTTGTCTTTTAACTTTATTATCTTAATAAACAGTTAGGTGTTTTCTGTTAGTACAGCACAATCATAGAAGAATAAAATGTCAAGTAGGAATAGACCTTACAAATAATTTAATGGAAATTCTCTCGGTTTTAAGATAGTAATCAAGACTGTAGAAACAGTGGTGCTGGTTTGGTTTTGATTTTGTTTTAGACTGGAAGAATTGAGATCAACTGACTGACTCACCAATACTGCTCTCCCATTATTCTAGTGCTAAATCTTTAAAAATGTATCTACAGAAATACTTTATTATCTTATTTTCAGCTAAGTTGTATATTTGAATATTTGAAAGGAGGTCATTAAATTGTCACGTTGGGTTGACAGTAGACTTATTCCAATGATATTGCCATTGCTCAAGTTGTATCTAGAACCTGACTGTTGTAATTACTGTGAAAAGGTATTCAAGAGAAATTCTCAACTGTGCAAAATCCTTTATCCTTTGAAGGAGGAATTGATTTTTCCCACGAGTAAATCATAAGTTAAAGAATTTACTTTCATAAACATTTTTTAAAGAAGCAAAAATATACTGTATTTTCCCTTGTTTGCCTTTTATAACAGAAAAACTCCTTTCCTTCCACCTAAAATTACTTAAAAGCTAAATCTAGATGATGATTATTAAACGATGAGGCTACAAATGGCAAGTTGGGGGTAAAAAATAAACTGTGACTGTTTTGCAACCAACTTTCTTAATGTGTTTTCTAATGTAGCTTTGAAGATATATCTAAAAGTATTTCAAAAATCCTGAAGACAATGGCAACATCTCAGAAATAAAATTTGTGTATGACTAGCAAGCCTGATTATCTTGAAGGGGGACAGCATTCATTCACCCAGACATATGTTAGTGTTATTGATGAAAAATAGTCTTATTTTTTATTTAGGCTTTAATGTTTTTTCTTTTACCATTTGTTTCCTTCTTTTAGTTACAAGTTCAGCTTGTCAGTATAGTCTGCTTTGAAAAACAGTTTCTAATGCCACTTTTTTTTTTTTTTTTCCTTTTTAGGTATTGCTTTCACTGACCTACCGGTAAGACTTTTTTTAAAGGCAATTTTCTATTTTTAATTAAAGGAAGTATAAAGAAACTGATACTGGGCATATTTAGAAAGTTTAAAATACAGTCTTACTGATATTTATTAAGTTTATACGACATGCAAAGAAGAGATCTTTTCTCTAACAACCTTGGGTGTAGACCCTCAGAAATTAAGCTCCAACTCGCACTGGATTCATTGTATAAAGGAAAATAAATCAGAATTGATTCTCAAGTATCTTTTTAAATGTCACCATTCATTCATTTGAAATGTATTTCCTTGGACTTTTCAGCAGAAAGCTGTGTAGCAGTTCTAATTATTTATTCATTCAAGCTATATAGAGGCCTACCGTGTGGCAGGTTAAGTGCTTGGAATATATTATTCAACAAAACAGGTAGTAAAGGTCTCTGCCCTCTTGGACTTCATAGTATTCAAGCTGTGAAAGTTAGAGAATAAGCAGTACATGAAAAACAAATAAAGTAGAACATATTTTAAGGGTGTTAAGTATACTTTGGAAAGAAAGGGGAAAAAAAGAGAATGGGAATACCAATGGTAGGACACAAGGTTGGTTGTTCAAGTTGCTCCCCTTTGCTCAAGGTGAGACTTGAGCTAAGGCTTTGGAGGAGTGAAGGAGTCTGCCAAGTGTATATGTAGAGCAAGAGTTTTCCAGGCAGAGGGAAGTTAGGGAGAAGGTGCTTAGGCAGGAGCACACATGGCTTGTTTGAAGAAGGGTCTGAAGTGTGGTAGAGAGGAGTGAGGAGGGCAGAGCAGGTGTAGTAGTAGATGATCAGAGATAATGATGAGGTTGGGGTAAGCTATTAATAGACCATCTAGACCTGGGCAAGCCATTGGGAGGGCTTGGACGTTTACTCTGAGTGAAATACAAAGACACTACAGACTTATATTTGTCATGATATGACTTCAGTTTTTACGGGATCACTGTGATTGCTTAGTTGAAAAATAGACTAGGCCGGGCGCAGTGGCTCACGCCTGTAATCCCAGCACTTTGGGAGGCCGAGGTGGATGGATCACAAGGTCAGGAGATTGAGACCATCCTGGCTAACACCGTGAAACCCCGTCTCTACTAAAAAATATATATATATATACAAAAAATTAGCCAGGCGTGGTGGTTGGCGCCTGTAGTCCCAGCTACTTGGGAGGCTGAGGCAGGAGAATGGCGTGAACCTGGGAGGCAGAGCTAGCAGTGAGCCAAGATTGCACCACTGCACTCCAGCCTGGGCGACGACAGAGCGAGACTCTACCTCAGAAAAAAAAAAAAAAGTAATATGGGAGTAAGGGTAGAAGCAAGGGGACCTGTGAGAAGACTATTGCAGAAATTCAAGCAAGGGAGGACAGTAACTCTCTTCAGTAGAGGTTTGATTCCACGGATCTTATTTACCAAACCCAAGTCACTGTCCGTTGTAATCTGCATCATCTCTGACACCAAGGGGAAAAAGCTAACTGTGACATAATGCCTCCCTTATCACTTAGCATTTTTATCTTATACTCAGTGATCTCTTAGGTTTATTTAAACGTAGATTTTTAATCTGTGTCTGTTTTTAGGTGCACACCTAAAAAAGGATGAAATAAGCAGTATAAATTGATTAAGGTATTCCTAAAATTTCATGTTCAGACTCTAACCTTTTAAATCAGTTTTTTTTTAGAGTGGATGCCATGATTTTCTTTGATCTCACTCTGTCACCCAGGTTGGAGTGCAGTGGTGTGATCTTGGCTCACTGCAACCTCTGCCTCCCAGGCTCAAGGGATCCTCCTATTTCAGACTCCCAAGTAGCTGGGACCACCAGCGCACGCCAGCATGCCCAACTGATTTTTTGTATTTTTGGTAGAGATGGGGTTTCGCCAGGTTGCCCAGGCTGATGCCCATGATTTTCTTTGTGATACTATCTTCTCTGTCATCAAGAACATTTTTAAAGATTTCTGTGTTATGTCTCTGAGATTAATCTCCAAGCTGCAGATTATTCCATCGTGCACATTTGATGCTGTCACTTTCATGATATTAATCAATATCACGAAAATGAAAATTTCATCAGAAAAAGCAGTTCAGTCCCAAGAACTTTTCAGTGAGCTCATTCCTTAACAAATTGCTCCTGTGCAGGCAGTGACAGCTGTGTTGTGACAGCTGCCTGACCATAGTAAGGTGTCATCAATTATAAAACGCATTCCAATTTTCAGAGATGTTTTGAGAGAGATGGTGGAAGATTCAGAGGTAGAGAATAGATACCAAATCTGTAGATTATATCTGTTAAGAAAATCCTAGGAAAAAAAATCAAAATTATAATAGAAAATAATTTTAAGCCAAGGAATATTTGAACCCTACCGATCAAAAGTACTCATGAAGAAGCATTATTTGGATCTGGGAGTCTGAGGTGGGAGGACTGCTTGAGGCCAGGAGTTCAACACCACTTTGGGCAATATAATGAGATCTCACCTCTACCAAAAAAACAAAAACCAACAACAAAAAACTGCCACATTATTTAGTAAATAGTGATGGAATAAGTCTGTATTATTATTTTAAAAAATATGTAGATATTGTTAGGACAAAGTGTAAAGTAAGTTCTAGATGGATTAAAGAGTTAAATTTTTAAAAATCCCAAAATAATAATAACAAAAAATATGATTCTTTTAAAAATCCAACTGAAAACCAAGAGAATTGGCTAATGGATTGGATCTGAAAATTACATAAGGTCTGAGAATTGACCATTGTATGGAGCAGAGTAGAGGTCACTGGTGACCTGGACAAGAAAGTTTCAGCCGTGGGATGGAGACATCCTGATTGGAATGGATTTTAGGAAGAGGTGAGTTAGAGACAGTGGATAACTCTGGAGGACTTTGGCCACAGTGAGGAGTAAAGAAATGGAGTCGTAGCCGGTGGTGGAAGTGGGGGCAATAGGAAAAAAATTAGGAGATTGAGCATGCTGACGAAAATGTTGATGTAACATAGAAAAAAAAAGTAGATGTAGCATAGAAAGAGGTAGACAGGTGTGTAATTGAGGGGATGGTCTTTTGAGAAGAGCATTGTGGGGACAGGCAGAGTTTGTAGGTGCAGATTCTGGTTGGTGGGTTGATTTGGTCTTTAACAGGTAAGAGACTGGTGAGAATGCTATAAGTTTCATTTAGAGTTGGGTAAAGGGTTTAGTGACTTTTTTAAAATTTTTTTCTATTGCGGCACTAAGCATGTGAAACCAACTAGTCCGTGTGAGCTTTTGTTGTTGTTAGCTTTCATTTTCTTGTTCATAGATAGAGGTGATCATTTGGAAAAAGCTTGGTTGGTTGTAGACATGTTGATTATTTTCTCTCCCACTTTTGAATCACCAGTTATGTTTTCTCCCTCAGGTAGCCAATGATCATGTGCAACTTCCTTGTAACAGTGGGTACGGTTGTGGTTTTAGGTTTCCTTTTAGTATAGTATAGTAGTTTTCATTTTTAATACTGTAGATCTTCTGGGACTTCCACAGGCTTCATATCACTTTTCTTTTAAAGGAAGCATCAAGGAAGTGTTGATATGTATATCTTCTATACCTGGGATCTCTCACAAGCTACCCATACCGTTGAATCCTGAGAGAAAGTATATTTGCAGAAAATCCAGTTTACCTAGATTGTTCTGCACCTGTTATGGAACATAAGTGTTTATACAGCTTTGGAAACCTTAGATTTTTTTCAAAATAGTCTTTTTCCTCAGCTTACCTCACCAGTTTGAGAAATGACATTAAGTATAACTAATTCAGTTTGGGATTTAATTATACCATTAAATTATGATAGTTGCACAGTTCTGTGAACATACTAAAAAACATTGAAGGCTGTTGCTTTTTAAGGACTTTTGTTATAGTAACTGTTCTCATTTTAAATGATGTTGTTTTTGAATTCTGGGCACTGACTTGAAATCTACTTTTTGTGGATACATTATTTGTATAGTCATTTTTATTAGAAGAGATCTAATGTAGACCAAGGTTGTGCTATTGAGAATATAAATTTATATTGTATACATTTAGTTTTTAAGCAATTTCTAGATTGAAAATACCTTTTGCAAGTTAATAGAAATGTTTTCCTATTCTTTTCATAAAGAACCTATTCTGTCTATGTACTATTCTACATGGGCGGGAGTATTTTTCTGGAAGACATTATTACATATAAATCTATAGTGACGGTGCACCTGGTGCATGGATGAACCTTGAAAACATGCTAAATAAAAGAAGCCAGTCATCTGGGTGCGGTGGCTCACGCCTGTAATTCCAGCACTTTGGGAGGCCGAGGCAGGCAAATGAGGAGGTCAAGAGATCGAGACCATCCTGGCCAACAGGGTGAAACCCCATCTCTACTGAAAATACAAAAATTAGCCAGGCGTGGTGGCATGCGGCTGTAGTCTCATACTTGGGAGACTGAGGCAGGAGAATTGCTTGAATCCAGGAGGCAGAGGTTGCAGTGAACTGAGATCATGCCACTGTACTTCAGCCTGGGCCACAGAGCGAGACTCTGTCTCAAAAAAAAAAAAAAAAAAAAAAAAGAAAAAGAAGCCAGTCATGAAAGATCACATATTTTGTTGTTCCATTTATGCAAAATGTCCAGAATGGGCAAATCCATAGAGTTAGAAAGTAGATTAGTGGTTGCCGGGGGAATGGGGAAATGGGAAGTGGCTGCAAATGGGTACTGGGTTTCTTTCTGGGGTGATGGGATTGTTATACAATTAAATTATAATAGTTGCACAGGTGAACATACTAAAAAACATTGAAGGCTGTTGTTTTTTAAAATCTGTAATATAGCAAGTTAAGGATTATGTCCTTAATCCTCTTCCCCCAAATTCTCCAGTTTTAAGGTTGAGTAAATGGTATAAAAATTATAGTTACTTTTCAGTGAGCCAAAACTGACTTAATATTACTAAAAGTACTTTAAATCTATATCAGATTACAGAAGTAATGTATAGTATTAAATACTTAAATGAGAAATGTTTATATATTCAGAAATGTACAAAAGAGAAGTTCTTCATAGTCCTAGTCTCTTTGGCTATAATGTTTATTTTAACTTGAGTATATATCCTTTTAGGCTTCTTTCTAAACACCATATAAGCCAATATGTTCATTTTTAAAATGTTTATATGAAAGATAGGGTCATACCATATACAATATGTTATACCTTACTTTAATGTGTATAGGACATCTTTCTATGTCCATACATAACATTTTTCATTCTGTTCTTTTTGCCTGCTTTATGTTATCTTATTGTATTAACTTACTATCACAATCGATTAATTATAAAATGTACATTTTTTTCATATTTTATTATTTCTGAAATGAGAATGCACTGTAGAATCAATGACTGGTCAGAGTTTAATTTGCATTATGTTTTCCTAGACACAAAATGGTGATATTTGTTACTATTAGATTCTGAGATTTGATGAATGTGGTATAGTATCACCTATCTGTGAATATTTTAAAATTTTGTTTGCATTACAAATAATGCTACAGGACATATCTTTTTTTTTTTTTTTTT
>NC_045456.1:15832722-15848661 GCF_002776525.5 Piliocolobus tephrosceles | reverse complement strand
TCTCGGCCTCCCAAAGTGCTGGGATTACAGGCTTGAGCCACCGCGCCCGGCCAGGACATATCTTTGTACATACTTATTTTTCTGTAAGAATATACTCTTCCAAGTGAAATTACTCAGTCAGTGTTAATAGATTTTTCCTGATTTATTAAAAGATTATGTCAGTTTATTTCTGTGTAAGTAGATGAGAGGGTTATTTCCCCAACCCTTTTATCAGCATTGGGTATTCTCAGCCTTTCAAGTCTTAATCTGATGTGCAAAAGTTTTTAAATCTTGAGCTTTTAATTTAATTGATTTTATTTTTAAGTGCACATTAAAAATGTTCATCTAAAAAGTTGAATGTGATTAAACTTCTCTTTATGTGTTGTCATTTTTATTTCTTCTACAAATTGCCTTCATATTTGTTGCCATTTTTAAGAACTTGAACTTTGTCCTCCTGAATTTTTTCTGTATTTGGAAAACACATTTTGCCATATGTGTGGCAGATTTTTTCTCTAGAAGGTCATTTGTCTTTGTCATTTGTGGCATGTTTTGTCACAGGGAAGTTTTAAATTTTTATGAAATAGTTTTATCAGAGAATTCATGAATGTTGATTGTCTTTGATAGTGTTGATATAATTATTTTTTCTGAATTTATAAGAAAATTGAGATGAGCAGATCGTTTTAAAAGTGTCTTTATTTAGACAATACTGATAATCATCATTATAAACTCTGCGTAATGAACATAATCATCTCACTCTGTGGTTTTTGGCTTATATGCTTTTGTGTTAAAGTATTTCATAACTGTAGTGGGTTTTCTATTCTTTTGTTTTTTGTTTTGTTTTGTTTTAGAGTTTCACTCTTATTGCCCAGGCTGGAGTGCAATGGCGCAATCTCGGCTCACCAAAACCTCCCTGTCCCAGATTCAAGCAGGTGTCCTTCCTCAACCTCCCGAGTAGCTGGGATTACAGGCATGCACCACCACACCCAGCTAATTTTGTATTTTTAGTAGAGGTGGGGTTTCACCATGTTGGTCAAGCTGGTCTGGTACTCCTGTCCTGAGGTGATCCACCCGCCTCAGCCTCACAAAGTGCTGGGATTACAGGGATGAGCTTCCGCTCCTGGCCTGTTTCTATAAAGTCTTTAGGTCTCAGTTTTCTCATTGGTGAAATGAGAAGGCTGTACTATCTCACCTGTTTTTGGCTTAAAAGTTTATAAACTTGTTAGCTCTGTTGATTATCAAGAATCAGTACATTTGCATACTTTGCTTTAGCCATTTATTTCCGTAATCCACTAGTACTTTATATTTTTTGATATTTTGACACAATATTTTGTTTCTATTTTGTTCTGCTTGATTGAACGGTTGTTTTTAAACACACCCTCTTTGCATTTTACTGTGAAATCTATTTAACATCTTATATTCACACAGAAATTATCTGTTCTTGATCTTTACCTTGTTTTGTACTAAAAATAACTTGTTATAACTATTAAATGAAAGATATAAGACATACATACAGAAAACGAAAATATGGTAGGATTTGGAGTTGCAAGAGGGAAAATCAGTTTTGGATGTGGTATCAGACAAACTTGTGTTCCAGTTCCATCTCTGCCATTTGTTAGCAGAACGACCATGAGCAAGTTATTTAACCTTGAATCCTCATTTTTCTCTATCTTTGTAGTAGAAATAATAATAGTGGCCTCACAGAATTATGATTAAACCCTGGCATTTTGTAGCCACTCAGAAACTCATTCTCCCTTTAGATGTAACAACCAATTAGTGACATAGCCGAAAGAATGACTCCTCTATTTTTTGTTTATTTGAAGTTACCAGCTTTTCATCTTGATTAACCTTGAAACCATGGAGTGTACCTGAATGCATTTCTGAGTTTCGGTATTCAGATTGATTCTTTTCCTCCCTTGAAATACGTGAATTTGAGTTTTTTTTCTTTTTCTTTTTTTTTCTTTTTTTAATACAGAGAATCCCCACTCTTCATGGCACTGTGTTTTGCTTATAGTTAAGGTCGTATCCCCTTCCCTTTGTAAAGTTAGGCATCCCAAATGTACAGAATGAAAATAGTAAATTTAAGCTATTAAATGACAGACTAGCTGAGATTGTACTTTTATGATAACTAGCTTTAACATGCAGTTTATAGAAATGTATCATATATAAAATCGGGGATAAACCTGAGTTATGTGTTTATATTTGAATTTCTGTAACTACTGTATGACATAATCTTAGAACAAGAGTTACATCCACATATTATTAGTAGCATAATACCACATGGTATAATACAACGTTGTCCCTGAATAAATAAAATAGAGATCTTCGTTGGCTTTTTTTCTTGATGATTAAATTGCAAGAAGTGATATTTTTTATCTAACATATAATTGAGACTATTTGTTTTAGCCTTTTACTAATATTTTGATTGGGATTTTAAAATTTGAAGTAAATTTATAGTTCTGTTCTTTTAAATATAACATTAAGAAATTATTAAATCTAACATAAAATGGATAGATGTTTAATGAAATATGTTATCTTACAGCCAAATTTGTATCCTACCGTGGGGCTTCAAACACCAGGAGAAGTGGTCGATGCCAATTTTGGGCAGCATCCTTTCGTGTTTGATATAGAAGACTATATGCGGGAGTGGAGAACCAAAATCCAGGCACAGATAGATCGATTTCCTATCGGAGATCGAGAAGGAGAATGGCAGACCATGATACAAAAGTAAGAGTGAAGAAATTTGAATTTATGTTATTCAGAATCTGTTTTTTATAAGATATTTATTCTTTTGGTATCCATGGAAGCTTTTTAATCCACTAATTTATATACTAACATATCTATTATATTATTGATTTTAATCTCTCAACAAAAAGTAATTTACTCCACTCTTTAAACAAATTAAAAACAACTGTTTGATGACACACATTCAGAATTGTATTTCAGTCTGAATTAATTTGATGAAGGAAATAAAATGATGTTAAGTCACCTAGGCTAGGTTAATTCATTTGCTATTCTTAGTAATAGTATTTAATGATTTCTGTAGGTTGTACAATTTACTTTTAGTAGTGTTAATGCAAAAGATAAAGTTAAGAGAGCATCTAAATTTTATAATCAGGTTCTGTGGATTTTGGACACAAACTTGGCTGTGTTTAAGCTCTCAATATCTGAACTATCAGCAGTAGTGAAGTATAGACTTAAAATTTAAATAAATACCATTAAATTTAAAAAGTCATCTTCACTGTTATAATCCAGGCCAAGAAAATAGCAGACTTTCAGATACAATTGGTCCAACACATTTCATGTTTAATGTTCTTATAATTGCCTTGAATATTCTTAACTTTAAAATTGTAATAAAATGTTGGGGGTATTTTTTAGAAAAGGTAGTGATTGGGAGACATAATGATGACTCTGAAAGCACACTTCTTCTCTAGAGCTATTATCATCTGTATTACGGAGACTGGACACTAGTTTTTTTGTCCAGCCCAGTTGAGAATAGACAACCCTGATGCAGAATCTGGTAGTTACCATGAACTGAAGCTAGAATGGGTTGTTCTGGGACCACATTGTTTTAATGCCCTAAAAGTGGTTACCACTGAACATCATGGTAAAATAGTAGAAAACATTTATCTTAACCTTATAACCAGGATCCTCCCCCCAACTTCTTCACTGAATTGATACTCACCATGAACTCTTGAAGAGTGCATTCTAAAAGGTCCCCTCCCCCTTTAATTAATTTAAACAATTGGGTAAAATAAGATGCACATCTGTTTCTTAGACATTTTCCCCGCTTTCCTCCGTACTTTGCCTCAGTCTCCTCCTGGTGAACCACTGCTTCCCAACATTTTGTAACTGGCCCTTAGTAGTGTCAGGTGGAGGCAGGTTTAAAAGTTGAATGTTTGGAGATAACAGATAACTTGGGTTAATATTGTTGCATCAACAGTTTTTCTAACCACATTTTGTGAATAGATGTAAGTATATGTTTTGACTACCTGGTACCTTTTTAAAAGATTATTGTATTGCAAATGTGTCACTCACATGTAAGTCATATTTGATAAATCTCTTGGGTAAAACCATAGTAATTGATTTAGGCTAGAAGGCTGATTCCTTCTTTAATTAGTAGTACACTTATAGACATTGTTCTGGAAAATTTTCTGTCAGGATTCACCTTAGTATTCTGTACATACTGTGTGATCCCATTTCATATAACTGGTGTATAAAGAAGATGGTTGAACTCTGGAACATTAAGATTTAATCTTTTATTTTAAAGTTGGTTATTTTACAGAATGCCAGCAATTACTGGAGTAAGTCATATGATAAAGTCAAAATAGAAATTATGGTTAGAAGGGCTGAATAATAAGATAGGAGGGGACCTGGGGGTAATGAGAGTCCAAGAATCAAAGAAAAGGTCACTTAATGTCCTTGATTCTCAAGTAATATTTATTTTAGGGAGAGTAGTCTCAACGTAGCATTTGCAGTTATCTTTTTGAAAATACTACATGAATAGAACAAAATGATGTTTTTCAAAAGCTTACTTTAAAGGTGAAGTTCTTAACGCCTTGTTTCAAGGAAATAGGTTCATTTTTATAACACCAGAGTAGATTTTGTTTATGTAAATTGTAGTATGAAGCATGTATTCTCTTCACTAAAAGATGTATGTTTTTTTCTTTCTATTTTAAGAATGGTTTCATCTTATTTAGTCCACCATGGGTACTGTGCCACAGCAGAGGCCTTTGCCAGATCTACAGACCAGACCGTTCTAGAAGAATTAGCTTCCATTAAGAATAGACAAAGTAAGGACACTGTGGTGCATGGCTAACATTTGTTTTCAGATTATAGATTTGGTTACTTTAATTTTTAGAAATTTTATTTTTTTAATTTAAAAAATTTCAAATATATTAATTTAAAATGGATGCCTCTGAATTTTATTTTCACTGACATTTTTGAAGATCAGTTTAAAAATTCACATAAGACTCTGTCAGAATTCTAATTCTAGAGAGATTTTACAGAAATTTTTGTAAGGAATGTCTTTACCATTTTTTTCTTAAAGGAATGTTTTCTTAAGCTTTCAGGAAATAAACATTTAATAGAAAGATTTAAAAAATAGTAAAGTAGTCTGATTAGTTGGAGGAGATAATGTGTGAAAGAAATGTAAATATCTTTGAATTTAAATGGCTATCTAATATAGTATTGGTCATAAGTATTTATTATTTAGATCCTAGTGCTGGCGTGTGTGGCCAGAGATAAAACAGGTCGTATATAACAATGGCAAGTCAGCATAACTGCTCCATAGTTAGCCATCCTAAAATTGGTGCTGTTTGTCCATCCGGGTGGGTATACTTGACAAGCGTATAGAGATGAAAACAAAACAGATGGGTGAAATTAATAGATGAAGACAACTGTTTCATAGGTCAAATTGCTGTAATAGCACTGATTACATTGTGTTGTAGTTAATTGTGTGCTGTCCTTTTCTACTATTTTAATAAGCTCTATTGAACAGAGATCACTTACTCATTTTGTATCCTCATCATCTAATTTAACAAATATCAGATCAAGTGAATGTTCAGTGAGTCTCTGTTAAATTGGAATCTTACTCAAAAGCTATCATTTTTTAGTCCTTTGTTCAGAAGGTCATCATGTTTGATAAGGCGTTTTATTATCTCTTTAAAACAGTCTTTTTAATCTCAGTGTTTGAAACTTCAATATTGCATAATAGATATTTTAACTGTATTACTTGTATGTTTGCAATTTTTAAAAAAAAAAATTTGTGACAGTACTTGTTTTTCTAACTTTTTAATAAATGTCTGAAATGTTTCCTGGATTGCTGAATGGAAACTATGATATTAGAAAAAGAAATTGAAATTAATCATAATTTATTTAAAGATTTCTTACTAACTGCCTTTCTTTTCTGAGGATCCACTAAGTTTATGTTTTGTCTACTTTTGTAAAAGTTAATCGTTTGCTTCCTTTTACTGAATAGGAATTCAGAAATTGGTATTAGCAGGAAGAATGGGAGAAGCCATTGAAACAACACAACAGTTATACCCAAGTTTACTTGAAAGAAATCCTAATCTCCTTTTCACATTAAAGTGAGTTTGCATAATAAAATGCTATATTTGTTATATATTATAAATACTTGCCATATATGTTATATAATAAAAGACATTTTCATGCTTTTGTAATTTTAGTTTTTTTTATTTTTCAAATATAAATAATTTTGTAATGTGTAGTACATTTAAATAACATGTTATGAAAAATACTTTTGTGTTAAGGACCATAAGCAGAAGGTGTCTTTTGCTGTGTATTTGCTGTTATCATTCTATTTATGTTTTTAAAAATGTGAAAATCTTATTTAGAAGATGGGTCTCTATTTTTCCTTCTGAAAAGTACCTTACATTTAATCTCTCTGGCATTTTAAAAAATTGTGGTAAAATAAACATAAAATTTACCATTTTTTACATTCACATCATTGTGCAACCATCACCACCATCCAACTCCAGAACTTCTCCATCTTCCCAAACTGAAACTCTGTTAAACACTAACCATCCATTCCTCCCCCTAGCCCCTGGAAACCACCATTCTACATTTTGCCTCTATGAATTTGACTACTCATATAAGTAGAATCAGAGTATTTGTTCTTCGTGACTGGCTTCTGGGTTCATCTTTGTTGTAGCATATATCAGAATTTTCTTCCTTTTAAAGGCTGAATTGTACTCCATTGTTTGGATAATACTGTATTTTGTTTATCCATTCATCCACTGATGGACACTTAGTTTGCTTCTACCTCTTGGCTATTATGAATAATTCTGTTATGAATGTAGGTGTACAAATATCTGAGTCCCTGCATTTGATTTTTTCGGTTATATACCCAGAAGTGGACTTTCTGGATCATATGGTAATTCTATGTTTAATTATTTTTTTTTCAATAATAGCCATCCTGATTTGACACTTTTAATTGGTTTTATGAATCTTTGTTACTTAAAAAAATGAGATGTTACCGAGCTTTCGATTTCAACTTGTTAAGCAACAAGTATCCTTTGTAAGCCAAATGACAGAATTGTTTTGCTTTAGAGTAAGTAGAATTTTAAATGAGGCCCATTTTGGTTAAGAGGTTGGAAATGGGACGGGTGGGGAGAAAGGCTATGCTTTAGATGTATCATATATACATAAAATCCTGTCCTTAGGCACAATTTGATTTGCTACCAAGTGCATATGTTATTTTGATTAAATTACTTGTAGCCAAAAAAAAAGGGATTCATATCTTCTTATAGGTAAATTTCCATTTAGTAAATCTTGATTAAAGGGGGGTAATATTATTATAGTGTCTGTTACATCATACTCTCATTTTTCTGGAAATTCTAAAATTCTAAGCAATAAAGTGTAGGACACCGTATTTAATATTTTTAGCTTACTATCTAAAGACCAATCCTACTGATAAGTAAAAGTTTTAAAAATATTTTTAGAAATCTGTTGCTCTTAAATAAACAAAAGGCCGTTTGAAGATTATGTCTAAGTAAATTTTTCTTTTTTCCTTTAGAGTGCGTCAGTTTATAGAAATGGTGAATGGTACAGATAGTGAAGTACGATGTTTGGGAGGCCGAAGTCCAAAGTCTCAAGACAGTTATCCTGTTAGTCCTCGACCTTTTAGTAGTCCAAGTATGAGCCCCAGCCATGGAATGAATATCCACAATTTAGCATCAGGCAAAGGAAGCACCGCACATTTTTCAGGTGAGATTTAACTTACGACATTATTTTTAGATTTTTCCTGTTTATAATCTTAAACCTTTTTCCTTTTGAAAATCTGTATATTTCCAGCTGGGCGTGGTGGCTCACGCCTGTAATCCCAACACTTTGGGGGGCCTAGGCGGGCAGATCACGAGGTCAGGAGTTCAAGATCAGCCTGGCCAACATGGTGAAAACCGTGTCTTTACTAAAAATACAAAAATCAGCTGGGTATTGTGGCAAGTGCCTGTAGTCCCAGCTACTCGGGAAGCTGAGGCAGGAGACTTGCTTGAACCTGGGAGGCAGAGGTTGCAGTGAGCTGAGATCACACCACTGCACTCCAGCCTGGGTGACAGAGTTACACTCTGTCTGTCTCAGAAAATCTGTATATTTCCTTTGTAGCTGTTTTCAAATGTGTATACTTAAGATTTTCTGGGTGAAAAATTGTAGGTTCAGATTCACATGTTCTCAGTGCCAGGAAGTAACTTGAAGAACAGCTGTTTCTGAGAGTAGGTTATTAGCAGACCTTCATCCATGAAAGCATTCAAGTGAAAAGGTAATTGTGTGTTTTAATAAAATACAAATTTAAAGGTGATCCAGCTTTGATATCTTATGCCGCTGGTTACCACACCTAGCTGGGCTGCCCCTGCCTCCCTCCCCTCTCCCCATCCCCGACTTTTCCCAACCAAGCCTCTTGCGAAAGTCAGCTCTGCCTAGTTCATTTTCTCCCATCTGTTTCTTGGCTCATCAGTCTTACTCTCTGTGACTTTGGGCCTTCTTGTCATTAAAATCCTCTCCTTTCTTGGCTTTTGTGACATCGCTTCTACAGGTTTTTTTGGTTTTGTTTTTTTTTCTTTTTTTTTTTTTGAGACGGAGTCTCACTCTATTGCCTA
Source organism: Piliocolobus tephrosceles (assembly GCF_002776525.5). NCBI lineage: Eukaryota > Metazoa > Chordata > Mammalia > Primates > Cercopithecidae > Piliocolobus > Piliocolobus tephrosceles. Next base: position 15,840,070 of record NC_045456.1, on the reverse strand, counting down.
GGCTGGAGTGCAGGGGCGCGATCTGGGCTCACTGCAACCTCCGCCTCCTGGGTTCATGTCATTCTCCTGCCTCAGCCTGCCAAGTAGCTGGGACTACAGGCGCCTGCCACCACGCCCGGCTAGTTTTTTGTATTTTTAGTAGAGACGGGGTTTCACCTTGTTGGCCAGGATGGTCTCGATCTCCTAACCTCGTGATCCACCCGCCTCGGCCTCCCAAAGTGCTGGGATTACAGGCTTGAGCCACCGTGCCTGGCCTGTTTTTGTTTCTTTTAAAGAGTTGGAGTCTCGCAGTGTTTCTGAGGCTGGTCTCAAACTCCTGGCCTCAAGCGCTCCTCCTGCCTCAGCCTCCCAAAGTGCTGGGCTTACAGGTGTGGGCTAGCATGCCCAGCCAAAGATGTATTTCTGATGCTTCTCAGTCTTCTGTTTGCCCATCTCTTTAATTCTGCATTTCCCAAGATGTTATATTTGTACATTTAACATTCTTAAACAAGTCAGATAGTGTCTCCTTTCCTTTCATGAAGTAACATCATTGCTTTTTCTCACTTCAATTTATACTCTTTTCTGCATTACTTCCTCTCAGTTATTTATATCACCACTCTGTAAACACAAGTGTGATTCTTGTGTCTATTCTTAGCCTCTTGAATATCATACAGTCGCTTCAGGCTTGGACAAATTCTGAGCCTCAGTGTATTCATATGTAAAATGGGGATGATCATAATATTGCCATCTTAGGGGGATTTTGAGGATTAAATGAGATCTGTAAGCCTTCAATAAATGTTAGATGAGGTAATAATTAAGATCTCACAGTTAAGTATTCTTAATATCTTTTCAAAGAAGTTACCTGTTTACATCATCCATTGACTCTCCTACGTTCTAGAAGTCTTAAATACAAAATCAACATGGAGACTTGTTTACAACCGTATTAATAAACTAGTGTTTGTTTCTACTTCCATGTGGTATCTTTTTCTTCAGGTTTTGAAAGTTGTAGTAATGGTGTAATATCAAATAAAGCACATCAATCATATTGCCATAGTAATAAACACCAGTCGTCCAATTTGAATGTACCAGAACTAAACAGTATAAATATGTCAAGATCACAGCAAGTTAATAACTTCACCAGGTAAGTAATTTCACTAACTTTTGCATTAATATAAGCAACCTAGTTATAGGTGTAACCATTGTAATAATTTTGAAAGAACTTGAATTATGTGACCCACAGAGGGGCTCTGGGAGTTCCTAAGCCCCCCGAGAATAAAAGGGTAGGGACTCAGTTCCCCAAAGCTTTTTAGTCTCCTACTATGCACACGAGTGCTTTCTTTAGTTTCTTCCTCTTCTCTACTACCCTCTTCCCCCTAGTAAAGTTATAAGGACAAATTCAGGGCTTCATGCATTGTCCTCTGCCAACCACAGAGCTATACAAATGATCACATAAATGCCATTTGTTATGTTTTCACAGTAGTTAAGACACAGTAGCATATTTAACCTTGAATGGTGACATAAGATAAATTTACAACTAATATTTTCTCTGTGTGTGAGTTTTTTTTGGTGTAAATGTGTAGAATGTTTTCCAAGTTCAAAACTGGCTTTACAAAGAATCTTTTTTGAAAGCCTGCCTTTAAGTAGCTTGCATATAGCAGATGGTTAAGTCATTTAGTAAACATTAGTGTGAGGATAGTTTTGAGGATTTGTTGGGCACCAAACATTCTGCTAGATAGGGTGTCTGACTTTGAAGAGGTTTGAAAGACGATATCTCATTCAGTATACTATGACCCTTGACACACTCAGGTTGAATTCAAATAAATTCATGAAGTGAAATTATTTGAATTAAATACTACTGTGCAGTTGCAAATTATTGTGAATTCACCCTGCCCAAATAATCCAGGACTGGGTCAATTTAATAATGGTTTGGTCTATAACAAACCAGTTGGTTACATTGCATTTTCAGGAAATGGTCACCAGTGCAACATTTTCTTATTAAAGGAGAGAGAGCCTAACATTTAGCATGGAATCTTAATGGAAATATGATTTTGCAGAAAGGAGTCTATGTAAAAAAAAAAAATCTATATTTGAAAATTTGGAGATTAATCTCAATTTCTGGGTTGTCTGTCACACATGACAAAAATTTACTGAAGTAATGGTGTGTGTGATTGATAAAAGTTATAATGGAGAACCACAAAAGTGTATGAGAACAGCAGAAAAATCGTCTTTCACAGCAGAGATGATATATTGGAAAATATAAAATCAAAATATTATAGTTTAAAAATAGATGGAAATTTAAAAAGTTAACTTCATCATGCTTTATAATAAATGCATTGGTACTTTATCATTGATCAAGGGTTCTGCCAATGTTTGAGGGTAAGATTGCAGTCAATGTGTGAGTTTTTCTCTGAAATGCTATCCTCACAGCAGGAAGTTGCTAAACAGATCTGTTATTACCTGAGTTCAGGGAAGTGAGCTTGAGGGAAGGATCTGATGACGCAACATCCTCCTTTGTCTGCGGTATAAAAGGGAAAGAAAGTATAACTTTTGAACTGCCTTAAACTATAAGTTGTTTTGTAGTTGGTGATGGCTTTCCTTACTGTGAAGTAGGCAAAGATGGTGTTAACTATTTAAACCATTTTACAGATGTAGAGCCGGATATCAGAAAAGTAAATGACTTTTTTTTTTCCTTAAGGTCAATTAATAGTAGCTAGTAAGTCGCAGAGCTGAGGCTGCTTCTCAGGATTTGACTTGCAAACTTGTACTTTTTCCCTGATACTGCCCACCATCTGAAATGCTCTTTTTCCTGCCCTTCCTCACCTCCAGTGTAACTTCTGTCCAGGCTGAGAAAATGCAAGTTCAGATGTCAGTTCTTCCAGGATGTTTTCCTTGATTTACATCCCATCAAATGTGTCATGTTTTGTGATTAACTTTCATCATAGTACTGATCATCATTACTCTGTAATATAATAATTAGCTTTTTATAGGTTGTTTCCTGCAGGAAGGCAGAGGCTGTTTCATAGTATCCTTAGCACCTAACAGGGATCATACCTCAGAGGCTTTTAAATGTGTGTTAAATGAATGAGTTCCTTTCAAATACTTACTTGAGTTATCAAAAAAAAAAAAAGTTTAGTATTTTTTAAAAAGCCACTGAAAGCTGTCATGGTAAGGATTTTCTTATTTTTAAAGTTTGGTTTTTCTTATCAATTTTCGAAGTTTGTCAAGATTATAAACAAGCTTTCCTGGTTGAGTAAGTCTGCTCTGGAGTCCTAGGGCCATATCCCCCTTTTCCCTAGATCTATTGTGTTTTTTTACCTTAACAATTTTACTAACAGGAGTGTATGCATGCACACACGCCCCCAAGGTGTTAGAATTTGTTACCTCTGGTGGTATTACGCACAGTGGTTTTTGCTCATCTGTATTTTTTTTTCTACAAATGAATATATATTGCTTTTGTAATAAGAAATGTCATTTTTATCTAAGCATTACCTAAAATTTCATTGAATGTTTACTTCTAAATTGTATAATTATTACCTAGACCTTCATAGGATAAATCCTAAAGATTAGATATTTATTGTTGCTTATAAGAGTACGGATGGTTCTGAAGGACATACATTGACAGCTTAAATATGTCCAAATGTAGTTATTGACAGATAGATATTTACTGAGTGGAATGAGTGAAAACTGGAAACTATCCAGGACATCAGTTTAAAAATTAAGATTCAGCAGTACTTTAGCCAATAAGATAGCCTGTGAGAGAGAAATAGTGTCATGTGGTGAAAAGGGATGAGAGAATGAAGCTCAGTCTGTTTTTAAGTCATCAGTTACCCTTGAAAGAGTGTATATTATTAAGTAGTGAGGACAAATGCCAGAATGCCGACTATTTAAATATAGTCTAGGAGTGGATTGAGTATGAGGTCCAGTACGAGCTGAATTGGGTTCCAGGAGTGAGATGTATTTGTTTTGAGAGTGAGGTTTTCCCCTTACATACTGGAAATCAGTGCTGTAAGGGTGTAGGGGGAGAGGGTTGGCTAGGGAGTTGGTGGGGCCGCAGTTTATCAATGAAGACGTACAGATCTGAGTTTGAAAAATAATAGGATTGTGCAGAAATATGATTTCTCCATACTGATGTAAAGTCATAAAACTGCATTTTAGCATATGTACTTTTTCCCTCCCATATCTCCAGGGGTACAAATTTGTTAAAAGTCAGCGACATGTTTGACTTTGAATACATTCGGGATTTAACTAAATACCTTTTTTGCAGATTTCTATTGCCTTATGAAGTTAGTTTATTCATAGGCTATACAGTTCAGTAGTGATTTATTTTAAACTAAGCTGCAAGTGTGATATTTCTAAAATTAGGTTTGTTTTTTCGTTTTCAGTAATGATGTAGACATGGAAACAGATCACTACTCCAATGGAGTTGGAGAAACTTCATCCAATGGTTTCCTAAATGGTAGCTCTAAACATGACCACGAAATGGAAGATTGTGACACCGAAATGGGTCTGCAGTGATATTTCTTACATTTTTAATAAAAAATGATGGCTACAAGGTTATGTTTTTACTTGTACTGATTCACAGCTGATGAGCATAAACCAGATTTAACGATGTATGTGCCGTAGGACTTGACAGTAATGCATAGCACTTAAACTCTTGTTTGAGTGGGCTGCTAGAGGAAGTAGAGTTACCTTTCAGCTACAGGCAGTGTTCCTTGCTGAACTGCTTAGGCTCAGGTTTAGTGCTGTCACTAATGCAGCAGAACTGACTTACTGATGTTGAGCCTCTAGGCTATTTTAGGTTAATGATGATAAAACTTCTTATATTTATTTCAGTATAGTCAGTAAGGCCAAATGGGTAGATGATTTTACAAATTCTAATCAGTATTTCTTAAATGGGTTTAATGTAAACGTGTGTGACTATGCATAGTACTATCCCTGATATATAGTAGATGCTTAAGTATGACCTCCCTCACCAAAAAAAACCCCACCACAAATAACAAAATGATGTGGCTCCAAGACATATTAGCATGCATAATTTTATTTTGTAGACAACTTACGTAGTAAATTGTCCCATCAGCAAACTGTCCCATCAAATGGAGAGTGAAAATTTGTTGGAATAAATTTTTTCATTTATTTGTTGGAATTCCATGGCAATGTTAGATTTCTTATTATTTTGAGATTGAGTGGTATTACTAAAATTGTTTTTTAAAAAGAAATGCAGCTTTGTTTTACTCTTTAATATCAGCCACCTCAGTTTCTGAAGAGTGATTTAAGTATAGTGAGAAAGAGCAGGAGTTCTAGAGCCAGATTACATAGATTTGATTTCTGCAACTGCCACCTACTAGCTTTGTGACCTTGGAAAAATTACTTAACTGCTCTGTGTCTCAGTTTCTTCATCTGTAAAATGGGTATAATAATAACAACCTCATAAGTTATTGTGAAAAGTAAATGAATAATCCAAAAAGCTGATAGCACAGAGTGCTTAGGAAATATTAACCACCATCATCATCGTTACCTTCTTCTTTATTAATGATTTATTTATTAGTAATTTATATAAATTATTTTATCAATCAAGATATATAAAATTATTTTCTTGGCTGGGCAAGGTGGCTCACGCCTGTAATCCCAGCACTTTGGGAGGCCAAGGCAGGTGGATCACAAGGTCAGGAGTTTGAGACCAGCCTGACCAATATGGTGAAACCCCGACTCTGCTAAAAATACAAAAATTAGTCAGGCATGGTGGTGCGTGCCTGTAATCCCAGCTACTCAGGAGGCCGAGGCAGGAGACTTGCTTGAACCTGGGAGGCAGAGGTTGCAGTGAGCTATCACACCACTGCACTCCAGCTTGGGCGACTGACTGAGACTCCAAAAAAAAAAAAAAAAAAAAGTATTTTTTCAAAGTGGTATTTTTCTAAAAGTAGGGCATTTAATCTTTTCAATTAGTATAATATGCTGTCTTCTGTATTTTTATTGTAGTCATTTAGCTTTTCTTAGCTTTCTTGAACATTTTATTACATCTCTACTGTGGCAATTAAGGTAGCCCGAGTGGCATTATTACGGTTTTCTTTTTCTTTCTTTCTTTCTTTTGTAAATGTTGCTTAATGTAGTTTGGGAATTACACTTTTTCTAAAACTTTTTTCTGACATAAGTACCATCTAACACTGAAAGGTTGTCCCCTCTCAACTGCATGCTGAATACTGGATCCTAGACTCTTGAGAGCTAAATAAAGTATATGTTTTTGCTGCAGTTGCATGTTCAATTAAAAATGAATTTTTAACAGTCTGCATATTTAGATGAAATATTAGGGAATAGTTACTAAATGTACAAAATGTTATAAGAAATGTATGTTCATGTCTTCATTATACTCCATTCCATAAGGTAGTAAAATACTTGTCTGTTTTTCTTACAGAAGTTGATTCAAGTCAGTTGAGACGCCAGTTGTGTGGAGGAAGTCAGGCTGCCATAGAAAGAATGATCCACTTTGGACGAGAGCTGCAAGCGATGAGTGAACAGCTAAGGAGAGACTGTGGCAAGAACACTGCAAATAAAAAAATGTTGAAGGTGAATATATTTTTTCTTGAAAAATTATAACTGTGTCAAAGTAACTAAAATGTGGTTTTGCGAAACATTGAGCAGTGTACCAGAAATTCTTGTTAGGGAACTTGGACCTGACCTTCCCCCTGGCTCCTTGCCCATTTGAGAGTGGAAATGTTTGAAGAAGTTAGGCAGTTCTGATCTGCTGGAAAGAGCATTGTACTAAAGCAAAAAAAGGATTAAATCCCAGTACTAGTGCTGATCAACGTTGTGTGTCCTCGTTAACTTAGTTTCTTAGTTTTATTTTCTCAGCTGTAAAATCAGCAGTTACTAGGAAAAATGTGGGTGTGCAGATAAAACTATAAATCTGAGATTTTATTTTAGTAAATACTGTTCAGGGTTATAGCAATTTGGATGTATAACACATGGTTCTCATTTTGATGGGGATTAGTGAAGAATTGGGTCACTTTTCATGGCCAGAGCAGTTAAAATACATTTTAAAGTCTCTTCTGGATTGTTGTCCATGAGCTGGTAGGATGCATGTGATCTAATTCAGTAAAGTAGCCACAGTTTTGTCTACCAGTTGAAGGTGGAGGGGCTTTCTCCTAACTTAAGTCAGCATTGCAGTTGTAGAGATGCACAGCTCTTTAACAGTTGGTTCATTGTAAACATTTTCTTCTGAATATTTTGGAAGAAGACTGAAAAATTAAAGGGGAGATGAATGCAGTGGCCTTGAGACTGATGTTGAGGGATGGTAGGAAAGGGCAAAAGATTCCCTCTGCTTTCTTTTCCTGACCTGGACTGAGAGTTGGTATAGGTTGAGTATCCCTAATCT
>NC_045456.1:15800562-15832622 GCF_002776525.5 Piliocolobus tephrosceles | reverse complement strand
GTGCCATGTTGGTGTGCTGCACCCATCAACTCGTCAGCACCCATCAATTCATCATTTATATCAGATATAACTCCCCAATGCAATCCCTCCCCCCTCCCCCCTCCCCATAATAGGCCCCAGTGTGTGATGTTCCCCTTCCCAAGTCCAAGTGAGCTCATTGTTCAGTTCCCACCTATGAGTGAGAACATGCGGTGTTTGGTTTTCTCTTCTTGTGATAGTTTGCTAAGAATGATGGTTTCCAGCTGCATCCATGTCCCTACAAAGGACGCAAACTCATCCTTTTTTATGGCTGCATAGTATTCCATGGTGTATATGTGCCACATTTTCTTAATCCAGTCTGTCACTGATGGACATTTGGGTTGATTCCAAGTCTTTGCTATTGTGAATAGTGCCGCAATAAACATACGTGTGCATGTGTCTTTGTAGTAGCATAATTTATAATCCTTTGGGTATATACCCAGTAGTGGGATGGCTGGGTCATATGGTACATCTAGTTCTAGATCCTTGAGGAATCGCCATACTGCTTTCCATAATGGTTGAACTAGTTTACAATCCCACCAACAGTGTAAAAGTGTTCCTATTTCTCCACATCCTCTCCAACACCTATTGTTTCCTGATTTTTTAATGATTGCCATTCTAACTGGTGTGAGATGGTATCTCATTGTGGTTTTGATTTGCATTTCTCTGATGGCCAGTGATGATGAGCATTTTTTCATGTGTCTGTTGGCTGTATGAATGTCTTCTTTTGAGAAATGTCTGTTCATATCCTTTCCCCACTTTTGGATGGGGTTGTTTGTTTTTTTCTTGTATATTTGTTTGAGTTCTCCTTTTTGTATTTTTAACAGAGACGGGATTTCACTATGTTGTCCAGGCTGGTCTCGAACTCCTGACCTCAGGTGATCCACCTGCCTTGGCCTCCCAAAATGCTGGGATTACAGGCATGAGCCACCGTGCCTGGCCCAGGTTCTTCATTTTTTAAAAATCAAATTCCAAAACAAATGTGAAAAATTACATAAAAGGGAGTTTCCTGGACAGAGGTAAAGTCAAAGCTGCATACAATCAGGTGTTCATTCATTGTTTGGTTTATCCATACATTCATTCATTTATCCATCTATCCAGTTGTCCTTCCATCCATCTGCCAACCCACTCATTCCTCCATCCATCCAACCATTCATCCATCCATCCATCCATCCATCCATCCATCCATCCATCCATCCACCCACCCACCCATTCATCTTTCCATCTACCCACTCTCTCATCCTTCCATCCATCCACCCATCCACTCATCCTTCCACCCATCCACCCACCCACCCACTTATCCTTCTATCCCTCTACCCACTCATCCATTCATCCATCTATTCACCCATTCATCCTTTCATCTATCAACTCATCCATCCATCTACTCACCCATTCGTCTTTCCATTTATCCATCCATTCACCCACCCATCCTTCCATCAATCCATTCATCCACCCACTCATCCATCCATCCTTCTGTCCACCCACCCACTCATCCTTCCATCCATCCATCCAGGCATCCACCCACCCACTCATCCTTCCATCCATCCATCCATGCGTCCACCCACCTAGTCATCCATCCATCCATCCACGCATCCACCCACCCATCCATCCATCCATCTATCCATCCATCCATTTTTTCATTAGTTAATGAAAATTCTCGGCCAAGAGCAGATATTATAACAGTGTGTCAGGAATTGTGTTAGATTCTGGAAGTAGAAAGGAAAGATGCTTTTTTAGATCAATTATTCTACAGGTGGACTTTCAGAGAAGTTTCTGTATATAGCATAAAGAGTTCCTCAGCAGAATTTTTGAGACTTACCCTATAATTCCACAGAGGCATTTACTAAATCTTCCTAAAGTATCTGGATTGCAGGGGTTAATCCACTCACTTGTTTAAGAATTTAACTGAAGATGGTAACTGCAAAAGGCATAAAATGAGCCTTTTTATGTCCCACTCTAACAACTTTCACCCCTAGTCAGAGCGCCGGAGAGGCATCTGACCCAGTGAAGCCAGAGGCTCCTAAGTAACTGTTGGAATTATGTGTTAACAGTCCATAGCTGCCAAATAAGAGACCCATATAAAAGACCAAGCTTGAGGTTTGGGGCTCCTTAAGCCAAACATGTGACAGGAGTAATGAGGTGTTTAGCATTTGAAAGGGACTGACAGCCCTCTTCTGGGTAAGTGGAAGGAGAGGCACTGGATCCCATTCTTTAGGAGCTGTGCTTCTGTAAAATAGAAGTTGGAATCCAAAGCCAGTGAAATATGAATTAAAGAAGGTGAGAGAAGCAGAAATTTTACAGAGAACAGAGATAATTTCATATTTGAAGTGAGTGGTGGCTTTTGAGAAAATGATGAAAATTCATTAAATTGATAGTTCATTAAATTAACAGATTTGAATGTGTACTGGCATTTGCCCTTTTATTTATTTATTTTTTAGAGATGAAGTCTTGCTGTGTTGCCCAGACTGGAGTGCAGTGGTGCAATCACAGCTGGCTGCAGCTTCAAACTCCTAGGCTCAAGTGATTCACCCACCTCAGCCTCCCAAGTAGCTAGGACTATAGGTACACGTCACCATGCCCAGCTATTTTGTTTTAATTTTTATAGTGATAGGGTCCTGCTATGCTACCCGGCTCATTTATCCTTTTAGGATGAGACATCTATGTCTATATTTCTGTTCCTTTTACAGCTTTCAAGAAAGATACAAGACGCCCTGTATCTTCCAAATATGACAGCAAATATGTCCTAATATAAGGACTAAATAAGATGATAACTTTTAGAAAATTCGGTTTTCAGAGTAAACTTTTTACGGATTTGTAAAATTTTCTTGCTCAGCAGTGTCAGTTCTCACATGGGTGGTTGGGAAATACCATCAACTGATTTCCATAGGTATTTTTAGGGGTGGTGGTGTGAGTTTATAAACTTATTCAACTCATCTTATTGGAAACTCTCTTTTGATTGCTGTCATATGTTTTAAGAAAACGTTTCACGATTTTTAAAAAATAGATTTAAGGGGTAGAAGTATAGCTTTGTTCCATGGATATATTGAGTAGTGATGAAGTCTGAGCTCTTAGTGTAACCATCACCTGAATAGAGTACATTGTACCCAAAAGGTAATTTCTCATCCCTCACCCGCCTCCCATCCTCCTACCCTTGTGAGTCTCCAGTGTTTATTATTCTGTTCTCTGTATATATATACTCATTGTTCAGCTCCCACTTATAAGTGAGAACATGCAATATTGTACTTTCTGTTTCTGAGTTTTTCATTTAAGATAATGACCTCCAGTTCCATCTGTGTTGCTGCAAAAGATATGACCTCATTCTTTCTCATGGCCAAGTACTTTTCCATGGGGGGAGTGTGTGTGTGTGTGTGTGTATGTATCATTTTCTTTATCCATAGAATCAACCTGGCCTAATTTAATTTTCAACATAAAAAATCTAAAATTAGAACTGCTGTTCTATCCAGAAATCCCACTACTAGGTATCTACCCAAAGGAAAACAAATCCTTATATCAAAAAGACATCTGTACTCTTATGTTTATCGCAGCACTATTCACAATAGTGAATATTCACAATCAAGTGTCCATCAATTCATCCATTATCCATCTATTCACCTATTCATCCTTTCATCTATCAACTCATCCATCTATCTCCTCACCTATTTGTCTTTCCATGTATCCATCCATTCACCCACCCATCCATCCATCCATCCATCCATCCATCCATCCATCCATCCGTCCGTCCATGAGATCTCACCATTGCACCAGCGCAGGCAAGAAGAGTGAAACTCTGTCTCAGAAAAAAAAAAAGAAAGAAAGAAAATTAAATTAACTGGTTAGTTCACCATATCTACTAGACATTCTTTGTCCAGAATGATATTTAGTTGCATCTGAAAGTTAAATCCACCATAAAAGATTAAAGGGACACCACTGATCATAGTTTTTAAAATGTCCTTCAGATGTAAGGACACTGAAGGAGGAGGTAATCCAAAAATGATGAAAGGAAGGGTAGCATTATTAAATAAGTAAAGCATTAAAGATGACTACTTAGATGACTGTGATGGTACTCAATGTGTAAGATTCAGTGTATTTGCCAAAAAAAAAAAAAAAAAAAAAAAAAATGATCTGCCTCTTTCCTTAGAGACACATATTGTAAATGATTTAATGTCCTGGATTGTTTTGATGTCATGCTAGGGACATAAACAACAGCTTTTAAGAGGCAACACCCTCACTGCCCATTTGCCAACGTTCTATTCTCACCCTCTCCCATTCCTAAGGTGCTCACCAAACTACCTTGAACAGCACCGTGCACTTTCATGCCATTATCAATAGGCAAACATCTTCCCCAAGCCTACGCCATTATCGGCTGGGAGAAGACCTACAATCAGTGCTTAAAGAAAAAAATACAAACATTTGCCAGACTGGAGAAATGTCCATTTAAATGTTACTGAACTAAACTAATTATGGAATGTTCTAACCATCTGATGCTGACATTCCCTACCTCAACATTATACAAATAAAGATTATGGTGTGTTTAATATGGTGCCTTGCAGCCAGGTGTTTAGTATTGCATTTGGTTTCTTGGTATTTGGAATTTTTATGGTCGTCATTACAGTAGGAAATTTCAAGGGAATCATTTTATGGTATATATTTTACTTCTTACTCATGCCTTGGCTTCCAACTCTACAAGACTCACTTACCTTTACCTTTGTGAATTACGTGCAGATATTTTCAAGCTCTTCTTTGTGTTCTAATTGTTTTTGGCTTCAATATGTTACAGCAGAGCCAAGCAGAATAGAAAAGTAAGTTTTAAATAAAAATCAGAAACTATTGGATTTGCCAAATGCTTTCTCCTTCATTTATTTGGGAAATAGTCTTGTATTTTGCCAAAGTTTGAAACAAAATTCTAATGACCTTTAATACATCTCCTTTTCATCACTTGGCTAAGTGTTCAACATTTTTCATGTGCATTCAAAGAGAGGGAAATGTTTTCATTATAAAAATGGAGTTACTTACATACTCTGGTTTCTACACTTTCAAAGAGCTGTAACAATAGGTTTTGCAATTCTGTAAGTAGAAAAGCCGTGGATTCTCCTGGTGCATTCAGCCAGGGTATTCACTGTGCACAGACTAAAGTGGGGCCAGGATATTCACTGTGCATAGACTAAAGTGGGAGAGAGGTGGTGAAAAGACAGAACGAGAACAACACAAAAATTTAATTTTTAATCTTTGGAAATTTGAATCTCAGAGAAGCAAAGATTACAGACTATCGTACTTAGAAACGATGTAATGTTTCCAATTCAGCCATCTACCCCATTCACAGACACTCTCACCAAAACCCCTACAGAGTCCTTTATTCAAGAATACAAGAACTCACTACCTTCTGAGATGGCCACTTCCATTTTTTAACAGCATTAACGTTCCTGTTTGTTCTGAAATAAGATGCCTCTCTGGAATTATTCTTCTCTGTTTCTTGTGCTGACCTTTCCAGCAATGCTGAATATTTTTAAAAGGTTTCTGAGTGAAACAGCTTCTGATGTTTTGGGTTTATCATTGTGCCTCCACTCGAGGTTTTTCCTGTATTTTTCCAAATTCCTCTCTGAGTAGAGTGCTTCCCGTTCTCTCACAATTAGGTTTACCCTTCGGAACACCTACCCCGCTTGCCAGTACTCATGCCAAGAGGCTCAGAACTGGATCCAGCACCCTAGGGGAAGTCTAAAGATGTAGAGTGGATTGGGCATACTTTTTTTCCCTTGATGTTCATAGTTCCATAAGGAAGTCAGAATTGCATTAGCTTTTGAGACAATCATTCCACTGTTGAATTATATTGAACTTACAGTGATGTGTCTTTTCAGGTAATTTTATATACCACTACCCCATATCTGGGATTTATGGATTTTTTAAAACCATAAATTTAAGACTTTACATATTTTGCTATTATGTTAAAAATATCTATGGAAAATATCATGTTTATAAAAATCTAGTTAAAAAAAAAAATAGCCAGGCTTGGTGGCTCGCATCTGTAATCCCAGCACTTTGGGATGCTGAGTGGGAGAATCACTTGAGGCCAGGAGTTCCAGACCAGCTAGGGCAACATAGTGAGATCCCATCTCTAAAATAAGTTTTTTAAATAGCCAGGTTGGTGGTGCATGCCTATAGTGCCAGCTATGCCAGAGGCTGAGGCAGGAGTATTGATGCTTGATGCTAGGAGTTCGAGGCTGTCGTGAGCTGTGATTCTGCCACACTTCAGCCTGGGTGACAGAGCAAGACCCTGACTCTTAAAAAAAAAAAAGAGAGAGAAAAAAAAAAAGCATAAAAAATAGTATGGTGTTGGCCGGGCGCGGTGGCTCATGCCTGTAATCCCAGCACTTTGGGAGGCCGAGGTGGGTGGATCACAAGATCAGGAGTTCAAGGTCAGCCTGGCCAAGATGGTGAAACCCCGTCTGTACTAAAAATACAAAAAAAAAATTAGCTGGGCATGGTGGTGGGCACCTGTAATCCCAGCTACTCGGGAGGCTGAGGCAGAGAATTGCTTAAACCCAGGAGGTGGAGGATTCGGTGAGTGGAGATCGCACCACTGCACTCCAGCCTGGGCAACAGAGCGAAACTCTGTCTCAATCAATCAATCAACCAATCAATTAAATAGTATGGTGTTAGAGGATGGGGATAGACTTCTTTATCCTTTTGTTGTTATTTTTGAGTTTCTCTTATTGTTGATATAATAGTTACGCCCTCGCAGTAAGCCTTGAAGCATTAAGTCCTCGGCTTATTGCAATGCCTATTCTAGCTGCTGATATTCCAGGGAGCTCCTGATTTCATATTCTTGTTAGTTTTCACCTGATTTCCCCTGTTTCAGGCTCTCCCTGCATTGTCTTTTCCCTTCTGTTTTTCCTCAGTCAGCACCTGCAGGTTTTCTCTTCTCTGAGGTTCCCATTCTCACACCAGGTATTCTCTGCAAATATAACCCATCTACTCCCAGGAGTGACTTCAGCTACTCCCACCTGTGGCCAGAGGGACTCATGTGTCTAGCAGAGCTTCTTCTGGGATAAAACTTACAATGGTCTACTTCACCTGACTTCTGTGTGTTCTCTCTGTGTGAATTAGTAACCTGAGACAAGAATTCCAGTACAAGTAGTTTATTTGGGATGGGTTCCTGGGGAAGAGTGGAGGGGGGAGTGGGAACTGAGACACTAAAGAGGGTGGCCAGGAGGGTGTTTGTTATTCAGCAAGTTATCCTTCTGGGTAACTAGAGGAGAATCTTCCCTGGGAATTCTGGAAGGCAAGTGGAAGATACTCCAGAATTAGCCTACCTGAGGGCACAGGGGATGGAGCATTTCTGCAGAATCAGCTTGCATCAGTCACCAGCTGAGAGCTCTTCTGGGTACATTCATTCCAAAGCAGGTCCACACAAGTATTACGGGCTCTGACATGGAACTAGCAAGAAGCAGAGAAATTCAGTGCTGGCTGTTCAGTGAAGCTGAGAACGAATGAATGGGTTCTCACAGCTTCACCTCCGTACCCATGTTTATTTATATCTCTTTCCAAATGTAATGACCTTTTGAAATATGTTTATATGTGGGGTCTAAGTTTCCTTTCCCCTGTGGATCCTCTAGAAATTTCTGGAAAATTCTGAAGCTTGGGGATAGGGCATGAATTAAATTCCAAGGACATTTCTGGAAAGTTCTGCATCTTGGGTATTTGAATTGGATCCCAAGAAAATTTCTGAAAATGTGAGTTCAGGGTCTGAATTTTGTGCATGCACACATTTTGTTTTGTTTCTTAATCTGGTAATTTTGATGTGCTAGGGAACTTGACGTGAGTTTCCCTGCCTCTGGATGGTGAGCACTTCGCTTCTTCTTTGCTTTTAAATTTCGAATTCATTCTCTTTCCCATCACACACACACACACACACACACACACACACACACACACAGCGCACACCCAACACTTCTCATGTATTGGAAAACCTTCCCTCCCTTCTCTGATTCTGCTGCTCTCCCTGCCTCCTTTCCATTTCAGTTTCCCTACTTCACAGAACCTTCCATCCCAACCCTCTTTGCTTGCCATTCATAGTGTCCCGCATTCTCCAAACTCAGGCTTCAATCCTTATGATTCCGTTTGAATGGTTTTGGCTGGGGAGTTAACTAGAACTTATGCATAACATTTAAATCTTTCCTTTCTGATATATATATAGATATATAGATATATATCAGAAAAGATTTAAGATATATATATTTTATATATATATATAGTCTGAACATTGTCACTTTGGAGACTTAGATTTTATATATATTAATGTATTAATATAATTAATATATAACTATCAATATAATATTTATATATTAAATATTAATATATTTTAATACAGTGTGTTAATATATAAATTAATATATGATTATATAAATATATATTTATGTATGTGTGTGTATATATATTATCTAAGTGAACATTGTCACATTGGGGAATACTGCATGGACTCAGTATAACCAACCAGAGTTGAATGGTTTGTTGAAAAGGAATGAGCTGTGCTTTCTCCTTCACACTGTAGCACTACATTCCCACATCTATCTTAACCTGTTCATTATCACCACACATGCAAAGTTTAATGGAAAACATTTGGAGATATTGCAGTAAGTATAACAGATATATATGAACAACATACATAAAATGTCCTTCACTACCCAAGCTCTTATTAACTGAATGTTTGCCATCTAAACTCATGAAACAGAATTTTTGAGATAGGATTATTTGAAGAGTATTTTCAAATATATTTTCCCTTGCTTAAATAAAAACTGAATATCTGACCCCAGGAACCAAGCAGATTTGGAAAAAACAATTCTTTCACCACACTTTAGAGATGGACCTTGGGCATAAACAATCATTTCAGAATATAACTTTGTAAAACTGTAAGACTTTATCAGAGGTACCAAAACACAGGTAATTTGCTACATAGTACTGAAGTGAACCAGTTTGGTGTAAAGTTATAAAGAATGGAACTTCTTCCCATGGACAAGTACATATAATTGGGTTCTGTGAATAGAACTTCAGTACCAAAGGCCCCAAGCATCTGTAACATAAACCAGCTTCTATCTAATAATGCAGCATAGTCACACTCAATAAAAGGTGTTTCTGAGATTTCAGAATCTTGAGAAGTGTTACTATACATTTTTATGAATACTCACAAGAGAGATTCTGCCAGAAAATGTTTCTAGGAGAGGATTTAGCACATGATCGATGTTGGTTTGGCACAAGCTTTTGTAGGTTATCGCAAGTGTCTTTTATAGATGTTCCTCCTTTCTTTGTCTTTAAATTCGTATTTGGTTTTCAATGATTTAGGAAGAATTACATTAATTAGGTTATAACAATCACAGTCAAGAGGCCACCCACTTTAAAAGCATCCATTTGATGCCAGTGACACTTCAGGGGGGAAATGTTATGTATATTCTTAACCGACCATCTTTTTGTTTCTGACAATTGAGCATTGCCTATCATTGCTCTTTCAGGTGTTTTGATTTTACCTCCAACAACCAGAACAACAGAAGCCTACATTATAAGATTTCACTCCTTTTCCTTAATTAAAACAATAAGACACTGTTTTAATCCAGTGAAACCATGAGGATTTTATCCCCTACAATGAGAAGCACACCTCAGAATTGCTATGCTAGTGGCTATGGGAATGTGAACGAAATGCTGTTGCTTTTGACTTTGGAGTCGAATAATGAAGTGTCTACAAATGAAAACCATTGCTGTTTAAATTCTTGGATAACATAAGCCTACTGCTGGCTCTAGAAACGTTAAGCAGATTCTGTTCTTGGGGCAAGCAAACAGATAGGAATTAGTCATCTGTGGACTGATGATTAGTACAGTGTGATTTAGAACTAGCATGGGCATTCCTCCTGTTTGTGAGCCATAGTTTAAATCCAGTTTTGTTTCATTTCACTGAGCTAAATGGCTACATCTTTTTCAGATAAAATTTCATCAAGTTTTAAAAATGTCAGCTCAGAAAACATTCCTACAATGTACAAATAGAGACATATAAATGTTAAATACAGTATTTTTTCTTGTATTAAATTAGGCACCCGAGGAGGCATATTAATATTTTTGATCATTAGAAGACTATTTACACTGCGATAAAAAAAGAGGGGAGGGAAGCAAGCATCGTTGTTCATCCCAGTTTATTCGGCATCATAGGAAAAGTAACTGAGGCTTCCCACACGTGTGAATTTAAAAATGTGTAGTTATTAAAGGGTATTCGTCCATTTTGACAGAAAAAAATATTTATACAATATGTCACTCATCTCCTTGCCCCTGCAATAGAACCTGTAAACTTTATTTGCATGTTGGTCAATTCTGCTTAAGCGTATAATATAGAGGTCGCCCTCAAGGTAGATTGGTCTGCATACGGCTGTTTGCCTTTGTATTAATAGTCCTCAAATGCCTTGTTTGTTGATTACTGGTTTTATTTTATGGTTTTCCTGTTTCCTGTTTCACTTCCAGTCTTGAGACTGCTATGTTGCTGCAAGCCCCTGTGACTTGCCAACATTGTTTATTTCACTTTGTAACTGAAACTGAATTTAATCGGGAATCTTGCAGTGTATCTGGGAATATCACCACACCCATTTTTAGGAAATCCTTGGTTTAAAAGGTAGAAACCTTGCTTCCTCAGTAAATCCCAAAGTAACAGACAGCATGGGACCTGAGAGGGTTCCTGTGCCGGCACAGAGAAGGCAGAGGGTTCCTGTGTTCTCCAAGCTGTGAACACCAGGAAGAGGGATTCGTCCAAGTTTGAAGGGTCATGAGGACATTACTCGCTTTTCTAAATACCCCTCGGTGGACCCAGGTCCGAATCCCAAGGCTACTGAGTCAGTCAGCATTATGCAACAAGAAGACACAGATAGCAGCAGCTTGAACAAGTAAAAGTTCATCTGAACTCACATGACGTCTGGAGGAGGCAGTATAGGGAGGATATGGTGGCCTCATTAACTCATCAAGGAGCGGGACTTCTTCCAGGTCTTCACTCCACTGTGTCCCATGTGCTAATAGGGGCTGTTGTAGCACTAACCTCCACATACACATTCAGCAAAGCAGAATAGAAAGAGAAAAAGCAGAAGGAGGCCATCCCTCCTAACCCTCTCATGCTACTATCCGGAAGTAACACTTGCTTTCACCCGTTGACCAAAACTTAATCAGACAGCCACATCTGTTTGCAAGGTAGGCTGTGAAATATTACGTGCATATAGGGATTCTGTTACTAAAATTTAGGGCAAAATTACTAGAAGCCTCTGCCATGTGGGTCTCTGTATTGGCTTTCATGAGGGGCAGAGGCACCAAGATTTGATATGGGTTTCAGTCTGTCCTTGCAGGTTCCTGCCCCCGATCCCTCCCATGTCATGTTCCTCTTCTTTTCGTGAACTCCTGCCTTGTGGATGTCTGGCTTCGGCATCAAACTCAAAAACAGCACCAAAGCCTTACAGAGACTGCTCAACCAGCTCCACAAGTGTGCAAAGTCAGAGCTCTGTCATAAAGACCTCTAACTGTATGTATAAGTACCTAATAACTGTGAATAGATATAGATAGGTAGATGTATATCTGATATTGATTAATCAATTTGTCTACCTCTAGGCATATATGCATATATTTATGTGTACTATATTGGACAAGAAAATATATATGCATGTGTCTGTGCATGTCCGTGTGTGTGTGTGTACATGATGTAGATATAGAATATATAGAGGACATATAGATAGATATATCTTATATATGAGGTATATAAAATATTGATATCTATGTATCATATATTTCTATGAATCTATATAGCTATATATCTGTAGATATGTAGATATATTTACATGATATATATACTCAATCAGTATAGTCTTGATATAAATAGCATATATATAATCATATTTATCTATCCGTCTCTCTATATCTCCTGTAGATCTATATTTAAATATAGATAATAGGTATCAATACTGTATATTCAGTATTGATATTGAAGTGGTATGTTTCTCTGGTGGAACCCTGACTGATAAACTCTCCCTCTAGCAGCCACCTGACACCCACTTTTTTGTTACTATGTAAGTCCCAGAATGCAAGCTCTGAAACTTAAGAGAACCTTGGGAAAATAGGATGAATGTACCCTCCTGCACACAAAAAAATTGAAGCTAACTCATTCTATGAGCTCCATGAAATATAGGAATAAATAAATATGAAATTAAATTATGTAAAATAATGGTGATTCGATTACCTACACCCCGGAATTTGTGAATTAAGATGTATCTTTGGAATAATATTTCCATATTTCCATCGTCTCTCCCATGTCAAATCTTTTTTTTTCTTTTTGAGACAGGGTCTCGCTCTGTCACGCAGACTGGAGTGCAGTGGTGAGATCTCAGCTCTCTACAACCTCTGCCTCCTGAGTTCAAGCAATTCTCCTGCCTCCACCTCCTGAGTAGCTGGGATTACAGGCATGCGCCACCACGCCTGGCTAATTTTTGTATTTTTAGTAGAGATGGGATTTCGCCATGTTGGCCAGGCTGGTCTCCAATGCCTGACCTCAGGTGAACTGCCCACCTCGGCCTCCCAAAGTGCTAGGATTACAGGCATGAACCACCACGCTCAGCCTCATGTCAAATCTTAGTAGCTCACTAGAATAGTAAGGTAAGATCAATTCTTCACATCAATACTTAAATACTTTTCAGATTAAGGACTATGTCTTAGAATTTGAGACCTCAAAAATACCTTGTAATAACTATTTCTAAAAGTCCCAAAATTGTCCAGGTTAAATATTGTCTTATAAAAGTATGCATTTGAAAGAAAAAAAGGGATTCCTAATCTTTTAAAATTTTCGTACAGAAGACAAGGTGAATTCGAGGTACATATGTTATCAGGTTCTAAAAATTTTTTAAATAAAAATAATTTGTGTTTGAGGCAAAATAATGGATTGAGAAACAGTAAAATGTCTTGAAGAATCATTTGGAAAATTAAGACTAAATTGAAGGAACTAATGATTTTGGGGAATCACATAAAAGTTTTCAAAATGTACATGAAGCTTTGGAAATGATATTTATTGAATTAAACTGACTATAGAAAAAGGAAACCTAGAGATAACATTCTGGAAATATGTTCTGCAATTTCTGTATTTCATAAATGAATTAACTCTAAGGCAATTATGAGGAAGATAGATAAATAGTATTTCTTTTCCTCTCTTTATCTCTTTCATCCTTTTTTTCCTTCTCTAAGTTGTAGCACCTCAAGCAGGGCCTCTTAAAGACAAAGGCTTCCCATATGCTGAAATACTTATGAAGTCTGATGGCTTTGTCTTCTGACATTTTGGATTTCTTTTTATTTTGCTTTCTATAGAAAACTCAACAGTCCAAAGGCCAAAATAGAATGTCTTCTATCAAACTCTCAGATTTTCCTGTCTTCCCTCAGTATCAAGGCATAGCTTTCACTAACATTTTCAAAAGACATCCATTTAACTAAGGCTATTGATTACCCAAGTATGGCAGTTGTCAGAAAATACTTACTGCATAACACTAGAATCACTGGAAACCGAATCGGAGTTAAATAAGGTGGATTAACATAGCTAATGTGTTCAAAGAAACAGAATTTTACTCCCCTGCTTAAATAGACACCAAATTTATCTGTGAATTTTGTAAATAGACTTAATTTTTTATAAAATGACCTAAACTCTATACGTAGTATGTGAATAATGGGAGTTCATTATTTAATATTTAAATGTCTACTATGAAGACAACTTTTAGATGTTAGCCCCCTAAACACCCTAAATAGTCCCTTGTTAAAAGCAAAAATCTGAGTCTCAGACAAGTTTAGACACTTTCAAAGACCAAGTTGGATGCTTTATGAAGACAGGAAGGGACATCAGCTAATCAGAGTGTGAGTAAACAAGTGAAACTATGGCTCAGCTGTTCCCGAGTGAGAACTCCCCATGAGAGGAAATTAAGGAATTCCCCTGCCTCTATGTGAAATGCTGCTATTTAGTGCACAGCACAACAGTATGCCATAAGATTTGTTAAAGCCCATTGTTGGGCTGGGGAATTGTGGGGTCACTTACATATCTGGCAGGATAATTAGTAATAGCTAATTTATTACTGATGCCAGTCAGTTAATCTGGGATTAATTCAGAACCATACATTTTAATTATTTTTTTTAAAAGTGTATAGTTATGAGTAATAACTTGGGTTTTAATTTTTTACCCCCTTTCTGCAAATAAAACCTGATGATTTGAACACAGCTATCTTTCTTCATTTTTCACATTATTATCCTGTTTTAATCAAGCTTAACTTGATTAAATCAAGTATTATTTGAAATACACACACATATATATGTGTATATATATATTTACACACAATGCAATGGAAGTTACTTAAATTGTATAGGCTGTGGTTTGTGATCATTCTAATGATTTCATTTATGACTAAGTTGATGGTATTTCAGCACAGAGGTCAGCATGCATCTCATTGTTGTTGAGTGTGTTTGGGTTGTGTGTGTGTGTGTGTGTGTGTGTGTTTCTGAGTTTCTCTTGAGTTTACAGTCCAGTGTATGGATCCATGCTGCAAATGCATGAGCCCATTCTCTCCTTTGTCTGCTTTCTCCTGTCAAGCCTAAGAAGTCTCCAGGGTGGTTGTGAAGCCATTCACTGAGCACCGGTCATGGGCCACTGCACCCATTGAGCCAGTTGCCTGCTCAGCAGGAACCACTCTGTCTCAGAATATGGGGTGACAGGTGTGTGGTTGAGCACGCTTCCTCATTAGGTCCTGCAAGGACAGTGCCCCTTTATCGACGGCCCTTATCAGAGAGGGATCAGTAAACAGGCAGGTTCCATGGCTGAGCTGGGCAGCATTAAAGGCTCCATTGGGAGAGGACCGATGACACCTGCCCTCTTCTACAAAGAGCTCTTCTTGTGAAGGTGACAGAAGGATTGCATTTCAGGGGAATGAAGGCCTATAGGGATGTCTTTCATCCCTCCCAAGCATTCTCTCCTGGCACACTCAGCAGTTCTTGACTATTGAGAGGAAACCATTGAAAATCATGAAAGAGCAAAGGGCCCCAAGGCCTCCTTCTGTCCTGCCCTGCCTTTGCTGATGAGACTTTCCTAAGTTTCCATCTTAACTCACTTGCAGTACCCATGTTCTCCTTAGGAGGCTGCACTGGGGAGAGGAAAGGGGTTAGTTAACAGCCCATCGAAGAAACAATAAACCCATCCACAGACAACTAGATCGAACTCTGCACATAATATGATACCTGTTCTAATTTGGTACACAGTGAGTACGGTTCCTTATTCCAAACTAGAAAGAGCAGAATCAGAAAGGGCGCAGGACCAAGTCATAAGGTGAAAAGAATGCAATGCACAGGTTAAAATGAATAAGCCTAACTAGATTGCCAAAAACAATCTGCACCACTTAAGCTTCTGCGTTTGATAATGATGTATGGTTAATCTGACGGTTTTGTCCACATATTGTGGCAAAATGTGCAATTTCTATAGTGAAGCTAAGTGAGATGGTTAACTTAATGACTGTCACTATTCAGAGATGTCATTTATTAGCTTCTGAACTCTTAGATGTTGGAGAACACAGTTTGCAAAACAAGATATTGAGTTGATGGATGAAAGTGAACCTGAAGAAAATAGTCTAGAATAGTTATATTCATTTAGTTTCTTTTTACTTTTGATTTTCGTAAGTTCTCATAGTTGAGGATGGAAAATTAAAAACACATGACATTGGTAACAATACACAGCTGTTGTGCAGCATCAAAATATTGTAGCATACCAGCTGTAACAGCAGTATGAAGCCAGAGCTGCTTCAAGGAGTAGGGCTTTGATAGATTCTTTTTTTTCTCACATAACAGGAACTCTGGATGTAAGTAGCCTGAGGCTGCTTTGCTGATCATGACTTGGCACCTTAGAACTTTCCTACTCTGCCATTGGGAATTCTTGCATGATGGCTCCTGTACTTCCGAGCTTAGGTATAAGATGTAGGCAGGTAGAAACTGGGTCTCAAGAAAAAAGACACACATCCTCAAGTCTGCCTTCATTTTCCTATGGCTACCCCCAGCTGCAAGGGAATCTGGGAAGCTGTATATTTTAATTGGGCACGTTGTCATCCTCAACGTCATGGTTGTGAAATAAGGAGGAAGGGGAGGTAGCTGTTTGGTGGCATACTTAATTCAAGTACATTCAAGTACTGTGGAGGGTAGTGCCATAGGATTTCAACAGGAGGACAGGAGAGTTTTCACCTAATCAGAAATGACACCCTCATGGAGGTGGAACTTAAAGGGCTTTGAAATATGTTTAGAGCTTCTGGAAACAAAAATTTTTTCAGAGCAGATGTTATGGGGACTAACATGAGTGACAGGAAATTACCTTATACCAAAGGCATGAGGCAACCTCTCTTCCCAGTGTAAAAAGGAAGGATTTGCATTATAATGAGGAGAAAGCTGTCACTGGAGTGGAAGGTACATTAAGGGAATCACAGGGAAATTATAAAAGCCCTTGAAAGGCAAGCAGAGGTTCGGGGCTGGAGAGAAGAGGAAATGAAATAAGTTCTCATTCAAGCTTCCGGCATGAGTGTGGGGGGGTAAGGTGACAGCATCTCTAGACACAGGAAAAATGGATAGTCTGTTCAGAAAAGTGGGAAAAAATCAATCAAAGGGATATTACAATATCTTGCACCTTAATAGATACACAGCAAGTTTGTGCTCACGGAAGAAAAAGGAAAAATATAACTATCAAAGATAGTCACACATTCTACGTTTCCTAGCAGCCCAGCAGAATTGTGGTTGTCCAAGAACATTGGAAAGAAGCAGCACATTTTTAGGAAAGAGGATGGTTCCATTTGCGATGCACTCAAGTAGACAGAGTCAAGCAGCCTAGGAACTGAGGATCTAGGAGCAGCACACAGGGGAGGCCTGAGGTCTGCAGGTATTTGGACGGGATTTATTACTATTATTATCATTGTAGGTGGTTTTCTGATTACCTAGACATTTTTATTTGTTTATTTGTGATACATAATGTACATATTTATGGGGTATATGTGCTATTTTGATACATGCATATAATATGTAATGATCAAATCAGGGTATTTAGGATATTCATCACCTTAGAAATTTGTCATTTTTTATGCTGCAAACATTTCAGATCTGCTCTTCTAGCTATTTTGACACATACAGTAAATTATTGTTACCTATACTTACCCTGCTATGGAGGTTGCTGTCGCAGAAGGGACAGGATTTATTTGTAAAGGGATGAAGATGGAAATCCATGGAGAAAACCAGAAACAGAGCCTCATAGACACTCAGCATTAAGGAATAAGACAGTGAGGAGAGAGCCATGATGCCAGGTCAGCAACACTCGGCAAGAATGTGCTACCAGACGTGCTGTCTTAGTCTGTTTTCACACTACTGATAAAGACATACCAGAGACTGGGTAATTTATAAAGAAAAAGAGGTTTTGTGGACCCACAGTTCCATGTGGCTGGGGGCTGGGGAGGCTTCACAATCATGGCAGAAGGTGAAAGGCATGTCTTACATGGCAGCAGGCAAGAGAGAGCATGTGCCGGGGAACCCCCTTTTATAAAACCATCACATCTTGTGAGACTTACTCACTCTCACGAGAACAGCATGGGAAAAACCCGCCTCCATGATTCAATTACATTCCACTGGGTCCCTCTCATGACACGTGGGAATTGTGGGAGTTACAATTCAAGATAAGATTTGGATGGGGACACAGCCAAACCATATCAGGTGCCAAGAAAGCAAAAGCACAGGGTGGGCAGCCAACAGAGCTGAAAGAGAATGAAGAGGAAATGGCAGGAACAGGCCGCTAGATCTGAGCAGGGAGCTTATCCTCAGCTTTGGGGAACTGGTGCTAGTGGGTAAGAGATGGAGCCATGCTGCAGGCCTCTGAAGAGGGAGGTGTGGGAGGGAAGGATAGGTAACAGGCTCAGGACAAGAAAACAGAAAACATGCAGTCTAGCTGGAAGAAGTAGTAAGGTAGAATTCTTTTTGTTTTGCTTTTCCCTTAAGGCAAAGGTGATCTGAACACACCTGAAGACAGACAAAAAGACCTGCACAGAGAAACTGAATAGACATATAGAGAAATGTACAGTTTCTCCACATTTCCTACCAACCAGGCAGATGGGTGATGTTTTGCATGTATGAATTATAGTGCCAGCCCTATGTAGTAGACAGTTCTTACTGCACTTTTTTAAAAAGTAAAGATGATTTTTCCCCCTAAATACAGGACACTATATATTTTTCAGAAATATGTTTTTGCTATTAAAAAATTCTTCCTGAAGATTTTCATGGTTTTTCTTGTGTGCATAAATTAGGAGTAATACCTTGTATACTAGAAATACGGCATCATTTAAAAATGTGAGCAATTCATGAATACATGTTTAAGGGAGGCAAAACTCACTGTGAGCATGCCCATTCCTTTTTACCCCCAGTTGCATGCGTGAATATCATAGTGCAATTAGTTTTCTCACTGAGAAATGCAGTTCTTCATAGATACTGTCTAATGCCATGGAGGCAGGTCAGGAATGGGCCGTATTTGAGGGTGTTTAGCAGCACAAGCATGTCCAGCAGGGTGTATTTGTGTGAAGTGTTTGTACATATAGAGAATGAAGCAAGTACTTTATCATTTTCAGAAGCTTTATTTTTGCTTGTTAGTTTTATTGAGACAGGGTCTTGCTCTGTCAGCCAGGGTAGAGTGTAGTGGTGTGATCACAGTTCATTGCAGCCTCAACTTCCTAGGCTCAGGTGACTCTCCCACCTCAGCCTCCTGAGTAGCTGGGACTACGGGTGCTTGCCACCATGCCCAGCTAAGTTTTTGTATTTTTTGTAGAGATGGGGCTTTACCATGTTGCTCAGGCTCATTTTCAGAAGCATTATGAAGGGAAAGGGAACACGTGAAGTGGGAGAAGTTATCTGCTTCGCAGAGTGTGGGACAGAGGTGTGGCTCACTTCTTCAGTGCCCTGACTCTCAAACCCTTAGGGAGAGCATGCAGACAAGCAGGTCCAGAGGTCATGGGGAGCATTTTTGGGCTCCGACCCCATGGCAGCATCTAGGGGTGTTTACAGCTCCTAAAGCCCAAGTAGGCGTGTGTTACAGTGTGCTCTTTCAACATTGCCATCTGCAGGTGGCTTGTGTTAATCAGCTCAGTTAGACCCCCTGCCTTATCAGAAGGACAGAGGGCTTTCTGTGTCCTGGGTTCTTGCCCTAGTGTGCCAAAAAAAAAAAACTAGATCACAAGTGGCCTTAGAGGATGACTGCAAGGTTTTATTGAGTTGTGGAAGTGACTCTCAGCAAGATGGATGGGGAGCCAGAAAGGGGATGGAGTGGGAAGGCAGTCTTCCTCTGAAGTCAGGCTACCCAGCAGCTGGACTCTCCTCTGACTGCCCCCAGCTGATTTCCCCTCGACATCCGTGTCCTTCCACCGTCCCTGGCCTACCGGTGTCTGCCAGTGCGTTCTTCTCCTCTCGATGTCTAGCTACTTATGTATGTGCCTGCTAAGGTCTCTTGGGTTTATACGGGTATAGGATGGGGGACATGGCAGGCCAGAGTGGTCTTGGAAAATGCAGCATTTGGGCGTGAAAACAGGAGTGTCTGTTCTCACTTAGGCCTGTGGGCACAGACCTGAGGATAGAGCCATCACCAGGGACCCTGCCTTCTCTACCTAGCACTTCCCTGCCCCTTCCCATATTATATGTACCCAAATATTCATGTTTTTAAATATTTTTAGCTCTTCAGCATGTATACTGTGGTTCATCAATACTAGTTAAATGGAAAAGAATAATTGAATCACTTATTTGTTCTGTTTAACTGGGGCCAAATCACGTCTCTGGATTATTTTTGTTGTTGAAGCATCCTTTATGTTGACTTTGCAAACAGCATTTTTATTTCACAGAACTGTAACACATAAACTTGACTGTGAAGTGGCATCAAACCTAGATGAGAATATAAGATGTACGGAGGTCTAGAGTAGAACAAATGAACAAACAAGCAACAACAAATACCAAGCTCCAAGACCGTAATTTAAGTGAAAACAAATAAAAGCTGAAGAGGATCTAAACTTCATCAGAAAAAAGAATCAGGACCTGAAACATACATTTGAGTTTCTGCCTCATCACTAAAGGAATTTAGATTTTAGGATTTCATGTATCTTCTGGGGACCCTTAGTGCTTTTTATCTGTAAAATAATGAGCTGGAGGAGATGATCTATAAAATCACTTCTAAGCAGCCCTAGAATTATGTGATGCTATGAAAATAAAGCTATCACTCGTTGAATGCTGCCCTTAGCAAGCTGTGTAGACAGAAGAGAAAGATGTCAATCTGATAAATGAGAATATTAACTGGTAGGTCTGCAGCTTTGATCTCTGTGAAACAAGTTCATATATGTAAGCAGCTAGAACATTATTCCTGGTTTCAACTTAGAACCATCACATAGCTGATTGGACACAGAACATTTGGGAATCCAAATCTCTGCCCATTTTCCAGCTGTCTTAATGAGCAGTTACATTTGATCACACTGAGCCTATAAATTGCTTCGATTTGGTCGTAGTCCTAAAAACTCAAACTAGATATACTTATATCTAAATATTTAATTCACTCACAATTCAAATACATTGACATTGCCTTCTGTAATGAAAGGCCATGTTGTTTGATAGTATAAACTTATGAAAGAAACTTACCTAATAGCAAGGCATGTTTGTGGAAATTCAGAAAAAGGAAAGTTAAGGGGTGACCATGCTGGCATTTTACATGGAGAAGATGTATCTTGTTCCCGGGTCAGGAGAGACCGATACCACATTTGCTCCTTCAAATAGAAATGAGGCCTGTTTGGCAACTTGATGTGAGTGCTCTTCTTAACCTGGTGGTTGTGTTCTTGCTGTTTATATCTCGGCAGCAGTGGGCAGCTGGAGCCTCCTGAGAGAGGATTTCTCCTTAGCAATCTCTGAAGTTGTACTTGGGATACTTTAAAATAGGCATGAGTTTAGCAAAGGAAAATAGCTATAATGCTCTGGTAACTAGCTGAAGCATATGTGTTCATGTCCATATGCAGCTTATGTTGAGCAAAAGTATCTTGCACATTTTTAAGGAATTTACAAATGCCTCAGCCAGGTTTGATGTGCAGAATATTCTGCTTGTTGTACACCACACTGTGAATTCTGTGGTGACTATTTTTTTCACTGTGGTATATCAGTTCTTAACCGTGTGTCTAGCACATTAGACCTTTGGTAAGTATCAATAAAAGGGAAAGGGGAAGAGAGAAAGAATACCACTTTCATGTGTCTAGTCCTCTATATAGTCAAACCCTTTTCTAGGACCTATACATGTCCACGTCCCACCATGACCATTCCATTTCTCCCTTTGTTATTTCAGACAGATGTAATAATTTCTGAGAAGTATCCATCTCCATCACTGTTCAGGCCCTACAGTCCAGACGCTTCCCTCATTGCATATCCATGACTCTGTTGTATTCTGATTAGCACCTGCACAAAAACATGCAATGTAGAATGTAAACAGGAGCAACCATCCATGTGTGCAGAATCAGGAACTCCAGCTACCTGCTGCAGCAAGGGAGTAGTTTCTTCTATCTGTGCTCTGTTAGAAGGTGGAAGCAGAGGCTGAGATTAGGGAGATGGAGGATTTATAGAGCACCCTTCCTGTTCAATGGGAAGAAACAACTTAGAGGTTGAATGCCTCCTGAAAAAGCATTTCGTCATCATATTTTAAAAATATATATGTTGCAGCGTTGTTTGTGACGTCATCCCCTTGCAAGTTGCCCTCTCTTTTCAACCCCAGTGAGTTTTATGAGCAGCAACCAGGGGCACCTTTGTTGTTATTTTTGAAGAAAAAATGTAGGGAGTGGATTTGCAGCACTCAGATGACGTATGGTTTGCATTCTTAATAGATACTAGAGCTTTAAACTTTCAAATGCACTAAAGAATGGAGGCAAAGACCTTATCAGAATAATATATGCCTTATGTGCTTTTAAACATGACAAGTTTTTTTTATCATGGGGAGAAAAAAAAAAAAAGATGTATTTCTTACACAAGATAATAGGTGCCATGTGGTTCATTTCCTCCTTAGCTTCCCAGATCTCCAGTAATGATGGACAGATAGCTTGTCAAAAAAAGCCTTATCAGTTTAATGTAACCAAGGCAGTCTACCCTACAGGATGACCTCTGCTGTGTCCATGAAGAATATAAATTTCTTTGGGGTTGGGAGAAAATAAAAATGCCAATAACCATAACAAGGCTTAGAATATCTTATGAGAGTCACCCTTTCCTGAAGCAATTGCTTTCTCTTGTACTGGAAATTGACATGAAATTTAGGGCTAAGTGCAAATGCCTATGGTGTGCAGATCTCTACGCATATAAGCCTGACCAGAAGGACAAATTAGATTATCTTTTAAGGTAGCAGCTGAAGCTGGTAGATCAGAGCTGTGCACACAGACAGGTAAGTACGTGTAAAACTTAAGAACCTACAGCTAAGACAGGAGTATGCTGTGTTTGTTTTGACTGCAGCTGTTGACCACCATACACACATTCAGAAGTGCTGCCAACTCCTTAAAAAGTCTGGGAATGTGGCCAAAGACTATTCTTGTCTTGGCACAGATAGATGATTGCTTGGGAAAATACCAGAAAAAGTCACCTCCAACATGTACCCTGTTGGGGGCCTTGTGATGTATGGGAGAGTTGGAGGGGGGAGCCATGCTCCTGATGGGTGCTAACCGATGGATATTGCGCTGGTGCCAGGAAGCTCCTCCCAATCGGGGACTCACCTAATTTATATCCATCAGGAGCAGAGTGGGGCAACTGCCCTATAACACAGAACTCCAAACCACACACTTTGTTTTCCTTACCTATATAGTATTTACCCATGAGGGCTTCTTTTGAGCCTGTCTTGAAAAAAAATAAAAATTCAAGATAAATGTATATTTATTTTTAAAAATATCTAAAACGCCATTCTAAGGTCCGTTCTTAATGTTTTGGAAGAAGACTTTCTCTGTGATAGTCCGTGTAATAGACTCTTTTAAATCCTGATTAATCTTGAATTTTGAGAACATCAGACACCAACTTTATGTGGCAGTGAAGTCTTTCCAAAATATATCTATATATCTTACACATGTGTGTGTGCGTCTGTGTATGTGTGTGTATAATGGTAGCAATGTTAATATAGAAGGAAAAGAAGGAGAAAAACCACATGGTCATCTCGGTGTATATTTAAAAAGCATAAGATAAAATTCAACCTACATCATGATAGCAACTTTTTATTAATTATACATATCAGAGGCTTGTTTTATTTATTGAAAATTGTTTATTGGTGTCACATCAATTTATTAAGAGACATCATAAAAAATAGAAGGAACCCACAGTTCTAAACTATTTCTACTAAATATATTCTAAAAGAACATGATAGCTTATAAACCCACTGTGGTAGGAAACAAGAAATAATATGCATATATGAGTCTAATGGACCTGGGAAAAATATATGCAAAAGCATTGAGACTTAATAATATTCAATAAATGTTCATTTACCTTATCTATCTCTATTCTTATCTACCTACCTACCTACCTGTCTAGCTACTTATACTGTAATGAGCCACATAACCAGATTTTGGTCAATGATGGACCACATATTTGATAGTGGTCCCATAAGGTTATAATGAAGCTGAAAAATTCCGTTTTCAGTGTCCATTGCTTGGTGACATTGTAGCGGTCTTAGTGCCATAGCACAGTGTATTCCTCATGTGTTTGTAGTGATGCAAACAAACCTATTGCATATAAACAAACTTAATGGTATAAACAAACCTACTGTATTGCCAGTCATATAAAAGTATAGAACATATAATTATATACAGGAGATAATATTTAATAATACTATGTTATTGGTTTTGCATTTATTACACTCTGCTTTTAATCTTTGATAGTATATTCCACATACTTTTCTAAAAGTTAACTGTAAAACAGCCTCTGGTGGGTCCTTCAGGAGGTATCCAGAAGAAGGCATTATTATCCTAGGGGATGGCAGTTCCATGCATGATTATTGCCCCAGAAGACCTTCCAGTGGAACAAGAGGTGAAGTTGGAAGACAGTGATATTGATGATCTCAGCCCTGTGTAGAGCTAGCCTAATCTGTGTGTGTCTTCATTTTTAATTAAAAAGTTTAAAAGTAGTGTATATTACACTGTACCATCTGGGTTTGTGTAAGTACACTCTGTGATTTTCACACAAGGACAAAATTGCCTAGTGACATATTTCTCAGAATGTATCCCCATCGTGAAATGATGCATGACTCTGTGTGGCATTTCTGAAGATACAATATGTTGTGAAGACCAACCCTCAGTAACAGAGGCACTGTCATATTTTATTCTGTTTTTAATTTTTTAATTTTTAATTTTTGAGGGTACATACTAGGTATATATATTTATGGGGTATATGAGATGTTTGGATATAGGCATGCAATGTGTAATAATCACATCCTGGAGAATGGGGTATCATACCCTCAAGCATTTATCCTTTATGTGACAAACAATCCAGTTATATTCTTTCACTTATTTTAAATGTACAGTTCAGTTATTATTGACTACAGTCACCCTGTTGTGCTATCAAATAGTAGATCTTACTCATTTTTCTATTCTTTTGTACCAATTATCCATCCTCACTTCCCCCTGACCCCACACAGTCATATTTTAATGTCAGCTGGAAGTTATCCTTCAATTCCACAACTATTTAAGGAGTATCTATTTGAACAAAGCTCATAGCAGAGGTTACCAAATATTACCCCCAATTATCAAAGAATTACAGTGCACACATTTCCTAAAGTTATGCATCCAGAAAGCAACCCAGATTTTGTCATTGTTTTTCCTTGTTTTTGTTTTTTACATAAACGTATTTTCTTTTTTAATGAACAGTTGAACAAACTAGACTGAATTAAGGCAAGTATAAGAGTTACATAAAAGATGGTATCATTGTTTTGGAGGGAAATCCATGCCCTAATCAGTCTCAAACGTGAGTCAAATCGCTATGGTTTTCAATAAAGACAGAGTCAGGATTTTTTTCTCACTAAATACGTTTGTTTGTTTTGTGTTAGTGTTCTATTTCACCTGTGTTGGGCAGCATGCTGTATTTTTCCCCACGTGGCATGATACTCCTGCTGTGTGTAAAGACATCCAAGAGAACAACATAACCCTAAGTGTTTCTGGCTCCAGAGGGGCAAAGGTTTCTGCTAAATTAATCTCTTAAAGGCTGCTTTGGGAAAGTGAGCATGCCTTTTTAATCTGCATGCCCTGAACTCTGAGTTGAGGACTTCCAAACAGCTTCTTTGTGACAGTCAAGAGGGAGTGTAGCTTTGATTCCTCACTGGAGTAGAGAGCGAAGGGAGAGACCCGAGGAGGCTTGTTACAGGCTGCTGTGAGGTGAGGGTCAGCTGGGTCTCCCTAACAAGGTGACTGCCACGTTTCCAACAGGGCCCATCAATGCCAAAGTCTAATCAGAGCTGCTCAGCCTTTTAGGAATGCCTTTTAGATTTTTTATTTTAAAAAGAACTTTTGTATTAAAGGGACTTGACATTCCCCAGGTAGCTTATAATTCAAGACAGTTTGATCCGTGAGATCATTGTGCGTTCTTTAATGGAGTTCAGTGAAGCATAACCTGGGAGAAAAGATGATAAAAATCACAGCTGGCTTTACTCAAATTCAGGGCTGGCATGACTACTTTCAGGAGAGTGCAAAAAAATTCTTTGAAATTTAATTTTGAAAATTGGCCTGGTGAGATGTTTATTTCATTGAATAAGTTGTGTTCCAGAAAGTACCATGAAGGGATCAAATATTAACTTATTGCAATACAGTAATTATCTCCTATTAACAGAAAGCATTCCGAGGAAATGTGCAACAGTTTGTTCTCTGTATATGCCCCTCTTTCTGCACCTGGGCTCGGGAAACGATGGCCTGTGGGCCACATATCTAGCATTCTGCCTGTTGATGTGAATAAAGCTTTATTGGAACACCAGCCATGGCCATTCGTAGACAAGCTGTCTAGAACCTCTTTTGGATCACAACCGCAGAGTTAAGTAATTGTGAGACAGACTCTGGTCCACAAAGCCTGAAGCATTTATTACCTAGTTCTTTACAGAAAAGTTTGCTGACATCTGAAGGACCCTCATACTAGCCAGGATCCCGACTGAGTTGTCTCTTCTGTTGAGTTCCTTCTTGGCAGAATCCCACCTGGTATCTCTTTACCAAAATACCTTTTATTAGCCTCATGTGGCTTTGGAGTCCTTGAAATGTGGCTGACATTACTAAAGAATGGAGTTTTAAAATTCTATTTAGTTTTAAATAATTTAAATGTAAATAGGTGCATGTGGTTAGTGGCAACCATATTGAGTTAATGAAATTGTGCTTTGGTTGCACCACAAACCAAGGAACAAAGTAGTCTGGCAGTCTCTGATCACATCGTGATATTTGTTTCCTAAATGTTTTATTGTGATAATAAAATACACACGCACACACATACACAATGTACAGAAACACAATTATACCATTTTTATTCAGTGTGTATCAGATTAAGATTTCTATTTTTTTGAATTTGTCTTAATGTTTTAAAGAAATGTATATAATGTACATTTTGAAATTTTTGACATAATATAGTCACGTTCCCCAGTTTATTTCTGGTGTCAATTATGTGAGCTCTGTTTTTTCTTTTTTGCTGAATCCCCTTTTCTGATGGTTATCAATTTTCTCTCTCTTTTAAAATAATCAGTGTTTAGTTCTCTTCTGCTCTATTTTATTTATTTGTTCTCTCTTTGAGTCATTTCCTTTGAGAATAAAGAAATATTCTCTTTCTTTAACTGCTTGGTTTGAATTCATAGCACAAGAATCTTTCATGATTTTTCCCTAATATATGCATTTTAGACTGGATTTTCTGCTTCTTTTTCTTTGATATTCTCAGCTTAACTAGCATGTAATGTGGCTTTCTTTTAATTATCCAGTTTGAAATAGGGTGATCTCTCTGATTCTATCAATTTATGTGTTTCATGAAACCTGAAAAATTCTCAACCATTTTATCTTTGAATATTGTGTCTTGTGCATTGTCTTTTTAAAAATCTCCTTATATTTCATTCAAATATATTTTGCACTTTCTCATTCAATAGATTAAATATCAAACCTTTCTCTAATTTTTCTACTTTCTTGTTGCTCTACAGTTACTCAGTGTTATTTCTACATATCTATATTATAAATCACTAATATCCTCTAAGGCTATCTTAATCTGCCTTTAAACATTCCATTGATTTTTACATTTCAATTGTCTTTTTTATTTTTTTTCTGTTTTAAAAGTTCATGCTGGTAGTCTTTCAAAAATTTGCCTGGTCATTTTTATGGTATATGCTTCTTACTGATATCTCAAATTCCCTCTATTGTTGTTTAGACATTTAAGAATACTTATTTTATATTCTGTATCTGATGATTCTAGTGCCTGATAGCTTTGTTCGTTTCTAATGACTATCACATGTGGCAGGTAGAAGTCATACATTTTGTAATTTTTTTATTGTATTTTGTTTTCCATTTTGATCTATCTCTCTGGAATTACTAGGAGGCTTGGATTGGGCCAATTTCCCCCAGAGACAATTATGTTTGCTGCAGATGCCTTGGAACATTTCAGAGTTGACACCCCTTTCAACACAATTTCTTCTTGATGCTTCTCTGGCCATTCGGAGAGTTTTCTGGCCACTCCCTCTTGGGGCCTGCTTGTCAGTTGTTTTCCTGGCAAAGCATGATGTTTATTTGTTCAAAATTCTGTGTGATTTCTGTGTCCCAGACTCAGGCACTGTGGGCACACAGACTCCAGGGAAAGCAGCTTGGGGCCAGAGCTGGAGTTTCTTCTGCTCATTGTCACTCCTGTCACTTAGTGGCAGAGTAACTTGGGATAACCCTTGGAGTCTCATTTCCCTCTTCTGTAAAAATAAAGAAATGATTCCTACCTTATCATAATGTGGCGATATCAAAATATAATAATTTGCAAAAATACTTTCATGGTGTTATAATAAGTACGCAAGGCATGATAATGTCTCCCAGTGTTTATGTGAATATTGGCATGATTTTTATGTCAATGATTATGATTGTTATCATTAAAAGACATGACAGTTGTCTGTGGGGATGACAGAATGGGGAAGAATATATTAAAAAGAAAATAAAGTTCAATAGCATATTTGATGAAGCTTTTGTACTACGTACTGGGGTAGACAGCAAAGGGATTAATTTATGACATTGGAACCCATTAAACATCTTCTTTCCTCCCAGCAGAAACATTTTGTTATCACCCAACTTTGACATGTGTTAATCCATAACTTGCTCATCCTCAGTAACTAAATAATTTAGTAAACTAGGTTGATCAAGCTGTTGTGTTTCAATATCCTTGTGTTTCAAAGAGATATTAAAAAGTTAATGACATAGCAACAGGAAAGACAAAAAAGGTTTATTAACAGAATAATT
Source organism: Piliocolobus tephrosceles (assembly GCF_002776525.5). NCBI lineage: Eukaryota > Metazoa > Chordata > Mammalia > Primates > Cercopithecidae > Piliocolobus > Piliocolobus tephrosceles. The sequence goes on along the minus strand of NC_045456.1, from coordinate 15,804,090 downwards.
AAGCATGCTAAAATTCTTATGTAAAAATGCATGAGAAAATACCCAAATTTGTCTTTTGTGTGTACCAGATAATACAGCATCAAAACTGATTAAAAAATCAAGACTAGACAAATGACATAAGTAGTTTGAACACACACATGTAAAAACAATCAGATCACCCCACCTCTCTCTCATGCTCTCTCTGTCTCTTCTCTGTCTCTGTCTCACACACACACACACATAGACACACACACACACACACACACACAGTCTTACACTGTCTTTGATATAACATGAACTCAAAGAGACATGTGCACCGAAGTTCAATGTTTATTTTTTTCACTTTTTTTATGAAGGAGAAGAAAATAAACAGAAAAAAACCTCAAATTCCTGTTAATGGAAAAGTGGTAAACTTGATGTATGTTCACTGTTTCAATATAGCAGTTGAAAGCATATGAAAAAAAACTCAGCATCACTAATCATTAGAGAAATACAAATCAGAACCGCAATGAGATACCATCTCACACTAGTTAGAATGGCTATTGTTAAAAAGTAAGAAAATAGCAGATGCTGGCAAGATTGTGGAGAAAAAGGAACACGTATACACTTCTGATGGGAGTGTAAATTGTTTAATTCAACCATTGTGGAAAACAGTGTGGTAATTCCTCAAAACCTAAAAACAGAATACCATTTGACCCAGCAATCCCATTAACTGGGTATATATACCCAAAGGAATATAAATTGTTCTCTTATAAACACACATGCACACATATGTTCATTGCAGCACTATGCACAATAGCAAAGACATAGAATCAACTTAAATGCCCGTCAATGGAAGATTGAATTTAAAAAATGTGGCATATATACACCATGGAATACTATGCAGCCGTAAAAAAGAATGAGATCATGTTCTTTGAAGGGACATGAATGGAGCTGGAGGCCCTTATCCTTAGCAAGCTAACAGAGGAACAGAAAACCAAGTACCGTATGTTCTCACTTATAAGTGGGAGCTGAATGAAGAGAACAAATGGACACATAAAGGGGAACAACACACACTAGGACCTTTCAGAGGGTGGAGGGTGGGAGGAGGGAGAGGATCAGGAAAAATAACTAATGGACACTAGGCTTCATACCTGGGTGATGAAATAATCTATACAACAAATTCGCATGACACAAGTTTACCTATGTAACAAACCTGCACATGTACCCCTTAACTTAAAATGAAAGTTAAATTAAAAAACAAACAAAAAACCAGTATAACAGTTGAAATGAGGAAAGACCTGAAGAGCATCATGTAGAGGGATAAAATGCAAGTTGCAAGACAGTATCTGCTTTCTACCAGTTATGAGGTACATTCAAAAATGCAGAGAGCATTATCGTGTTCCTGGCAATTATTATTTAAGAAAACCTTACTTCAAAGAAGTGATTGGTTATGTATTACATGTTTGATAGTAGTCACAACTGGAGAAAGAGAAATAGTAATGAGACATGAGATGTTATCACAAATGACTTCATCTTTACATGTTTAATGCTATTTTAAAATATCCAAAACAAACGTGACTGTGCTATTGTTAATTTGGGGTAACATGTACATGAACTTTTGTCTTAATGTGTTTTATACTTTTATGTATTCTTTTATTTAAAAGTCATAAAGCAGATGAACAATAAATTTAGAATAGACTCCTAGAGCTAGGTGCAGTGGCTACCAGTGCATCTGTACTCCCAGCTACTTGGGAGGCTGAGGTGGGAGAACCGGGTGAGCCCAGGAGGTCAAGGCTGCAGTGAGCTATAATCACACCACTGTACTTCAGCCTGGGTAACAGAATGAGATCCTATCTCAAAAATAAGTTAAATAAAAGGTAGAATCAACTTAGATTTCAATTAATGCATTTCTCTCTCTTTTTTTTTTTTTTGCCTTATTTTGTATATGTCTGTAAATACAAAAATGAGAACTGGGTGTTGTGGCTAATACCTGTAATCCCAGCGACTCAGGAGGCTGAGGTGGGAGGATTGCTTGAGACCATGAGTTCAAGACCAGGCTGGTCTATATAGCAGGACCCCCATCTCTAAGAAAAAGAAATTTAAAAAAAATAACCTCCAGAAAATGATGTTATTTAGAGGAACAGCACCATTGTGTTATGAGAGAAAATCGTTTCAATTTGTTTAGACAGTTTGGCTTTCTCTCTGTCTCTCTGTGTCCCCTTCCCTTCCCCTCCCCTTCCCTTCCCTTCCCTTCCCTTCCCTTCCCTTCCCTTCCCTTCCTTCTCTTTCTCTCTCTTTCTTTCTTTCGAGACAGGGCCTTGCTCTGTTTCCCAGGCTGAAGTGTAGTGTTGCCAATCACAGCTCACTGCAACCTCCACCTCCCCAACTCAAGCAGTCTTCCTGCCTCAGCCTGTCAAATAGTTGAGACTGTAGGCATGCACCACCATGCCTGGCTCATTTTTGTATTTTTTGTAGAGATGGTTTTCACCATGTTGCCCAGGCTGGCCTTGAACTCATGGACTCAAGTGATCTGCCTTCCTCAGCCTCCCAAAGTGCTGGGATTACAGGCACAAGCCACTGCGCCCAGCCTAGACTTTATTGATTGATTGATTGATTGATTGATTGAGGTGGAGTCTCGCTCTGTCGCCCAGGCTGGAGTGCAGTGGCTCCATCTCAGCTCACTGCAAGCTCCACCTCCTGGGTTCATGCCATTCTCCTACCTCAGCCTCCCAAGTAGCTGGGACTACAGGCGCCTGCCACTACGCCAGGCTAATTTTTTGTATTTTTAGTAGAGAGGGAGTTTCACCGTATTAGCCAGGATAGTCTTGATCTCCTGACTTCGTGATCTGCCCACCTTGGCCTCCCAAAGTGCTAGGATTACAGACGTGAGCCACCGTGCCCGGCCTAGACTTTATTTTTAATAATCTAGAGGGAATATATATCTTCTCATTTCCATACCATGTAAATATAATCAAAGCACAACTAATTGAATTGTACAGGTAACTTTTTCTGCTGTAAAGGAATTGAACCATCAGAAATTTCCCAGCATAAAGATTAGCAGCATGGGACCCAGAGCACGGTTCCAGACTCCAGCAGGCTCTATCAGCATTCGCAGAGTCACAGGCTTCTGCTCGATGTGCTTTGTTCCTATGGGCTGCAGTGATGTGAGTGCAGTCAGAAAGGAACGGACACCCGGGAATACAACTCTCCGTCCCTCTTTACAATGAATAATCACTCAGAATTTTCACCAAAAAGTAGGCAATGTTATTCTAATATAAAATATCTCTTCATCTAGTCAGAGCAATAGGACTTGAATATTAAGAAAGGAGTAGAACTTTAACAACATTAGTATCATGAAAAACTTAAACTGGGCCGGGCGCTGTGACTCACGCCTGGTAGGCCAAGGTGGGTGGATCACTTTAGCTCATCAGTTTGAGGCCAACCTGGGCAACATGGTGAAACCTTGTCTCTGCAAAAAATACAAAAATTAGGCGGCCATAGTGGTCTGCGCCTGTAATTGCAGCTAGTTGGGAGACTGAGGTGAGAGGATTGCTTGAGCCCAGGAGG
>NC_045456.1:15786512-15800462 GCF_002776525.5 Piliocolobus tephrosceles | reverse complement strand
GAGAGAGAGAGAGAGAGAGAGAGAGGGGAAGGGAGGGGAGGAGGAGGAGGAGAAGGAGGAGGAGAAGGAGGAGGAAGAAGGAAGAAAGGAAGGAAGGAAGGAAGGAAGGAAGGAAGGAAGGAAGGAAGGAAGGAAGGAAGGAAAAAAGAAAGAAAAAAGAGAAAGAAAGAAAAAGAAAGAGAGAAAGAAAGAAGGAGAAAGGAGGGAGGGAGGGAAGGAAGGAAGGGAGGGAGGGAGGGAGAGAGGGAGGCAGGGAGGAAGGAGAAAAACTTAAACTGAAAAAAAAGTTTAGCTTTGTTTTGAGATATTTCAAATTGTCATATGATGATGACATTGTGTCCAGGATAATCCCTTGATTTTCTTAGTTCTCTTTTTGTTAGGAAGAATGATCACCAGCGACATATAATGTACAAAATAAAGTACTTTCCTTTAGTCACTTACACATTTATTTCGTTGCAGTTGACATTTAATATATAAGGCTCTTTCATTCCTTGGGGTCTTGCTCCTGAACCTCCATCTGCCTAGAGCAATTTAACCACATGTTGTCCATTTACTCAAGAGTCATCTCCTCTCTGCTGAGTTCAGGTGCCCCACTCCACCCCCAGTTACAATGACCTACTGAGTCCTACCATCGACTATGATGAGAAAGGAAACTTCATAATTGGTCACACACATCTATTGGAATATGCGCTTGTGTGCATGCCTGCATGTACCTGTGCAGCCATTAGCTGCTTGGGGACAGGAGTCATGTTGTATTGCTTATTCTATTCACAGCACTTAGGACAGTGACCAAACCCATGACAGATAATCAGTGTGAAATTCTAAAATGCTGGAACAGTACAATTCGTGTCATATACAAAACAAATTCAACTTGTTGACTCAAGACATAAAAGCATGACTGAATTTAGGGACAGGAGATGCAAAAGGTTAGTAAAAAGGATGTGCTTGAATTTTGAAAAGGTTATTATTATGATGAAAATATTTAAAGACATACAAAAGTAAGAAAATAGTGTAATAAACTTTCTATTGCCAGGCTTCAAAAAAGAAATTCACTAATGGCCAATTTTATTTCATCTATACCTTTCCTCCTGCTACAGTTTAAATGATTGTGCTCCTTCCAAAACTCATGTTGTAACCTAATCTCAATGGGATGGTATTAGGGGGCTGAGCTTTGGGGAGGTGATGAGCTCATGAGGGTAGAGCCCTCCTGGGTAGGATTAGTGCCCTTACAAAAGGGGCACCAGAGAGCTCCCTTGCCTCTTCCACCACATGAGGACACAGAGAGAAGGTTCTGTCTATGAAGTAGTAAGCAGATCCTCACCAGCCACTGAATCTGCCGTGCCTTGATTTTGGACTTCCAGCCTCTGGAATTATAAGCAATTATTATCTGTTGCTCATAAGCCAGCCAGGTGATGATATTTTTGTTACAACACACCAAGCGGACTGACTCCTTTTTCCCCTTTGGATTATTTTGATACCAGCTGTGGAGCTCACATTATGTTTTCTGTAAATATTTCAGAATTTATCTCTAGAATGTAGGAATGCTTTGTTAAGAGTCATGTGAATGTGTGACTTTGGAGAGCACATTAGGGCTTTTGAGCCTTTATTTGAGAAGGGCACAGCATAACATGGTCAACAGACAGCAAACATGGCTCTTGAAAAGTATACCTTGAGTAGAAAGTTTGATCAGAGGGAAGCAGTATATTATGTTAATTAGCAGAACACGAAGTGCATTGCTTACTCTGTATTCCCTTGAAAGGCTTCTTCCCTTCTGGAGATACCTTTCTTAATGACACTAGACTTAGCTTGCAGGTGTGGTGGCTCATACCTATAATCCCAGCATTTTGGGAGGCTGAGGCGGGTGGATCACCTGAGGTCAGGAGTTTGAGACCGGCCTGATCAACATGGTGAAACCTTGTCTCTACTAAAAATACAAAAATTAGCTGGACGTGATGGCACACACCTATAATCCCAGATACTCGGGAGGTTGAGTCAGGAGAATTGCTTGAACCCAGGAGGTGGAGGTTGCAGTGAGCCAAGGTCATCCCACTGCATTCCAGCCTGGGCGACAGAGCAAGACTCCATCTCAAAAAAAAGGAAAGGATTTCTATTTTTCTATTATTTCGTCATTTCTGCCTCACTTCAAGAAACAGATATTTAGTAGATGCTTAGTAAAAATACTTCTAGATGACACACTCACTTAACTTTACAGTAACATATAACTGCAAAGTATTTTGATTTTCTTACAATACCCATCATGGTGCATTAAGTTTATCACATCAATTTATGATTTAGCTCAAAAGGTTTTATATTTCAGGAATTTATAGTCCACACACATTCATATATAGATATAAATATATATGTATGCTTATATATTATACACACACACACACACACATATACACAGAGAGAGAGAGAGAGAGATACACAAAGAGATACAAACAATCTAGGGACATTTATTCCAGGAACACTCATGGAAAAGGAAAAATACCAGCCTTGTCAGAGATTAGTATTAAAAAAAGGAAAACATGTTAATATGGAATTTTGTTATGGGAATTTTTAAAACACAAATATTTTCTGTCACGATCTCTGTACAAACACCCACCAAAAAAGAAAGCAATGAAAGCAAAGTCCAGCTTATATGCAAAATATGGTAAAAACCTCTATACCAGAGGTCCCCAACCCTCAGGCCACAGACTGGCATTGGTATCCATCTGTGGCCTGTTAGGAACCAGCCCACACACCAGGAGGTGAGCAGCGGGCAAGTGAATGAAGCTTCGTCTGTATTTACAACCACTCCCCATCCCTCTAATTACAGCCTGAGCTCCGCCTCCTGTCAGATCAGTAGCCACATTAGATTCTCATAGGAGCGTGAACCCTATTGTGAACTGTGCATGTGAGGGATCCAGGTTGTGTGCTCCTTATGAGAATCTAATGCCTGATGATCTGTCACTTTCTCCCGTCACCCCCAGCTGGGACTGTCTAGTTGCAGGAAAACAAGCTCAGGGCTCCCTCTGATTATACATGATGGTGAGTTGTAGAATTATTTTATTATATATTACAATGGAATAATAATAGAAATAAAGTGCACAATAAATGTGATGTGCTTGAATCATCCCAAAACCACCCCCCACCCCCTTGTCCACAGAAAAATTGTCTTCCACAAAACTAGTCCCTGGTGCCAAGACAGTTGGGGACCACTGCTCTATACCCCAATAGGCAACATTTTCATTCTTCTGTGCTATGTACATTCTAAGAGCTTGCTCTGTAATCACAGTGGCCTGTGCCTAGATTTTTCTTTTTTCTTTTTGAGTAAGAACTAGTAAGACAATGGCTAATACAGTGGAAGATTGTGATGAATTTTGTGTTTAATAAAGCAACAGGTGGTTGAAGTTCATTTTAATTCCTTAGGAAGAATGAGTAAAACCCAGGAAATTGTTAGTATTCACCTCTTTAATGGAAAGTCATAAAATTAGTCTTCTTCCTTCTGGATTTGGCCTCAATTACAGAGTGTGTTGGATTGGTGATGTAAAAGTTACTAAACACCATGGGATCATGCAGGGTGCTTAATCAGTTATATTGCAGCCCTATAAAACAGCATTCCCGTGATAGAAATTAAGGCGACAAAATAGCTCAATTAGCTGTCTATGTATGGGTGTAGTAGAATGAAAAGTTGAGGGAGGATTAAGGCCAGATACAACTAGTGGACCTTCTTCAATCAGAAATGGAAGTTTGGAATTCTGGGGGGTCTTGGAGTCAAGCCAATTGTTTATGGTTCATGAGAGGAGATGGGGTGGCATGAAAGAATCCTCAGCTTTTGGAAAATTCTTCAAAACAGTAAAAATTCGTGAACGTGTCTGTAATATTTTACTAAGTCAAAGATGCATTCTTAGACTATGATTTTAAAGTGAAAGTGATCAAAGATGTTGGTAAGTCACATATCCTTATTATAAATAGAGGAGAACAATGCTTTAGGGAGAAAATAATGTGTGCCCAAAGTTATGTTGTTGGTTAATGAAACAAGGACTAGAAATATTTTTTTCCAGATTCTAGTGAACATTCTGTACTGTACTCCCTCTTCTTTTTCTTTTTTCTTTTTAAATATAATGTTACTTTAAAAGAACTAAAGAAACAGTCACCTATTCTCTGTATAATTTACTTTATTGCTTTTCAAACAACCACATATAAGTAAAATATATGTTTTATAAGAAGAGTGTATTACTTTGAGTATACCAGCACACACTGTGGATCTCTTCACCATGTTGGCATGGCAAATGGTATAATTCATTCAATTCAACATAATTTAATGATGTCTTTCAATGGCTGGCCCTGTTCCTTAGAGTAAGTGTGTTGAGCAGAGTTAAAAACATACATCTCAAATGTTTGGCAGTCCCTCTTTTCTCACAATTGTTGAAGAAATGAAGTATTTACAGATGCACAGTTTTTTCTACTCTCATTTTCTCCCTTATCCATTTCATCCAACAATTGTTCATTCCATGATTTAATTATATTGCCTGAAAGTAGTGTCAACTTTGAATAATCATTCACATTCATGTTGAGATGAAAAAATACCATGTAGGAGTGAATTTCATTAATCACAAATCTCTTTTTTAGTATACACTGCTTTTTCTTTTCTATTTCTGTATTAGGCCCATAATTCACATTCTCATTCAAAAGAGAGTAGAGCACCTTGGAAATTTCTGTTGGGAGACATGGCAGGTCGACTTCTATTAATAGATGGTTCCTGTGACTTTCTCTCCTCAGTATTACTTTCAGAACTATGTTACATTTATGTACAAGGCAAAAGGGATTTTGCAGATGTAGTTCAGGTTACTAATCAGTCAACCTTAAAATAGGGAGATTATCAGGCTGGAACTAATCCAACTACATGAGCCATATAAAAGCAGCGTTTTCTCCAGCTGGTGTCAGAAGCAGAAGTCAGAAAGATCTGAAGCATGAGAAGCCTTGGATGGGAGGGAGGGCTTGTGACACTAAAAGATGTGGAGGGACCCAAGAGCAGCCTCTAGGAGCTGAGAGTGACCCCAGCCAATAGCCAGAAAGGATTTGAGGGCCTCTGCCGGGCATGGCGGCTCTTACCTGTAATCCCAGCACTTAAGGTGGTCGAAGTGGGCGGATCACTTGAGGTCAGGAGTTCGAGACCAGCCTGGCCAACATGGTGAAACCCCATCTCTATTAAAAATACAAAAAGTAGCCAGGCATGTAGTGCACGCCTGTAATCCCAGATACTCAGGAGGCTGAGGCATGAGAATGGCTTGAACCTGGGAGGTGGAGGTTGCAGTGAGCCGAGATCACACCATTGCACTACAGACTGGGCGACAGAGCAAGACGCCATCCCCCACCCCCCAAAAATTGAGGGGACCAAAACTAGATTCTGCCAGCAATCCCAATGAATTTGAGCAAGATTTTCCCCCAAACCTGCCAGCACCTTAATTTTGGCCTTGTGAGATTCTAAGGAGAGAAATTTGCTCAAGTTGTAGTAATTGGTTATGCAGCAAAAGAAAATTAATAGTTTTCTAGGGGCAGACAGGATTTTTACCATCATTTAAGATTTTTTTAAAAAGATGTGGAGGAGAAAGAAAGAGGGAGAGAGACTAAATGAAAATGTTCTACACTGTTAAGTTGTGCTGTTGGAAAGCACTCTAATGCAGATGGGGGCTCCAAAAAGAAAAACGTGGTTATGAGCAGAGAATAAAAAGGAAGAGAAATCTTTGGGAAGAAATAAGAGAGAACAAAGAGGCCCCTGCCCCCTGCCCAGGCCTTGCTGTAAGTCAGCTCTGGAAGATAAAGGAGACCTACAGAGGAAGCCACGTCATCAGGGAAAAGCTAGGTTTGTGTCTGGGGGAGAAAGTGAAGAGTGTTCCAGAGAAGGTTTCAGGGAGCAGAGAAGTTTGCTGAGGACACAAAGGAAGCCGGAGCAAAAACTCCCTGAAGGGTTTTAGAAGGGAGGACAGGGGAGGGGAATGGAGGCAGGTTAATGGTATGTAAGAGTGATATAAATGATGTAAGTAAAGACGTGACCTGGCGGGCCCAACCCTGCTGGTGCCTGAGAGCACTTGTCCTGATGGCCCTTTAGGATGCAGTGAAGGAAGAGGGACTCAGAACACCTTAGTCCCCGCAGCTTCCAACAGTCGGGCTATAAAGTGCCGTTCTCTTAGATAATCATGAGTTCAACACCACCCCCCTCCCACTCCAGTGTCAACTCCATGCAGGCAGATCACGGAACAATGTCTGGGACATCGCAGGTGCCCAGGAGGTATTTGTTGAGTGAACTTCAAGAAGACTTTCTTTTCTATGTCCTAGTATTAACACTGCCTGCAGAGAGAGGAGTTTAGAAACTGCTTCTAGGGATGTTGAGTATGAACTAAATCAAATTACCAAGAAAGCCTCAAAAGCCCTGAATCCTGATGTTTAGATAAAAGAGACATTTGGGTATATATTTTTGTTTTTCTTTCTTTATAGAGAGCAACTGTTCATCTATGAGAATTTTTTATTTCCATCCTTTCCCCATCCCTAGCCCCACAAAAGAATCTCGACCCTCCTACATCCTTCTCCATTTGATCAAATGCCATTTTTTTCCAGTTGTTCAAACCAGATAGCTTGGATCCTTTTTTAGCTCTCTGTGGCCCTTACACTGTATAAATCCTGCACGTATTTTCTAGGCTCTGTCTTTCAACTATATCCACAGTAAGCCACTATTTAACACCTCTACATTTACCCCCCATATCAAGTTAGCAAACACACATCATAATGCATTGTGTGAGCTGTGAAGTCTAACTGGTCTACCTGTTTCTACCCTAGTCTCCCCATATAGCAGCCACAGTGGTTCTATTAAAGTGTAAGTCATGACAGGGTCCCTTGCTTTCCTTCTCAATCTGAATTAAATCCAGGCGATGCCAGCACCTACTACATGACCTTGTTCCTGGCTCTCTTCCAGGTGTCTTTTCCCATCTCCTTACCTGTTGTTAAGAGATAGAGCCAGCCATGCTGTCCTCCAAGTATGACTGTACTGGAGGGGAGTTTCCACTTCCTGTTTCTCCTGCTTGGAATATTCTACCACCCGATATTTTCGGGGCTCACTTTTTTACTCCCACAATCAGAGAGATTTTTGTTTTCTTCTGACTGCTCTATTCAAAATCCCAACCACCTCATCACTCTTTATTCTTATAACATGGCACACTTTTCTTCCTAGCTCTCATTATCACCTGCCATATTATATATATATTTATCTCTTTAGTAGTTTTTTGTCTCTCCACTTTAGTGTGTAAGCTCCATGAGGGCAGAGGCTTTTTCCATTGTGTTCGTTGGTATTATTCCAGCTTCTGAAACTCCACCTGTTATTTAGTAGGTATTTAACAAATGGTAAGTGAATGAATGGCTTTATTTCTTCCAGTAAATAATGGCCATTAGAAACTTGGTTTAAAGATACGGTCACACAGTAAAGAGTGAAGATTTTATTCATGAACAAGACCAATAAAAGGGAGAAGAAACAAAGTCATCATGAAATAACCAAATGATAGGATGGGTAAAAAGTCACCAAATATGGAGCTCATGTGGACCTTCAAGATGCAACTCCTCAGTCTGAAGATGATGACAGTGAGACCACCGGATGTCTCATTTATGGCCTTTCAAGCTCAAACAACTACATTACCACCTGGCCATGACAAGAGCAGTCTTCTAATTGTCCAACACAGAAGATTATCTCTAAAAATTAGAAGGAAAAGAGACGTGGAGGCAAATGAAGAGTAGAACTCTTTATTGATTAGCTATTTGCCAGTCACACAGTTACTCATTAGGTCTTTAAATGTGCTTATGCAAGAGAAGGTAAACACAAATATAGAGAATAGAGCAGATTATCAGTCCATTCTTATGGTTTTCATAACTGTTAAAATATCTTTCTTTGGTTTTAACAAGGAACCCAGGGTTTGTTAATAGCTAAATTTGAAGAGGAAAAATACATTGATGTTTTCATAGCATAATATTAAAGGAATAAACATAAATATTAAAAATAAAGAACTTAAAATAATAGTGTAACATTAGGGAGAAAGGTTTATTTATTACAAAAAAAAAGAGCTAAAACACTGGATAAACAATGACCAATTACTGCACCAGCGTGAATAATACTTCATGAAGAAAGTTTTAAGTAAAGCTGAAGCAAACAAAAATACTTTAAGACTTACATCATAAAGCAGTATAGAGAGAGTGTATTCAAGCCACCATTTCAGCTAAGTCAGCCGCACTTATGGTCACATCAAATGACGTATTTACATTTGCCGGTCCGAAGCAAGGTGATTTATAGGGGTGAGTCATACTTGGCATCTCCTGACAATATATTGCCTCATATTAAAATATAAACACTTTTCACTGTAATTTTGGGGTATCTTGAGCTTCATCTAAAAACATATTTGGTGCTGAGCAAAGGAAATCCCTACACATTCTATTTAAACAATGTTTTAATAATATATCATGTTCAGTGCATTCCCCTGGATCTAATTGTCAGATTGGATAAGCTAAACTAACTTTTGGGGCTTGGCCAGATCAAAGCTAAGTCTTCAGTACATTAGAAAGACGTGTAACTCCCGTTAGTTACCACTGACATTTGGACAGCTACTCGCTGTTCCAAACCTACCTTATCTCTATCGTTGTCTCCATGCTCCACGATCTTTAAATGGCCACTGGCTGGTCAGTGTCTCCCCACGTTGTCTACTTTTTCTTTTTCGAGTTTGAAGTAGTTACTTTGCTACTCGCCCCTCTCAAAACTCAGAATTATCTCAGTTCTCCTCTCCCTTACTCCTAATATCTTCCAGTGGCAACATCCTGCTAATTATATCTCTTAGATACAGGTAATGTATCTAAAGAGATAACCTTGCTTCCACTTTTCCAAGTCGCTGTCCGTGATGGTTAATATTAGGTGTCAACTTAATTGGATTGAAGGATGCCTAGATGACTGGTAAAGTATTGTTTCTGGGTGTGTCTGTGAGAGTGTTACCAGAGGAGATTGACATTTGAGTCAGTGGACTGGGAGAGGAAGACCCACTCTCAATGTGGGTGAGCACAATCTAATTTGCTGCCTACATGGCTAGAAGAAAGCAGGCTGGAGAAGGTGGGATAACCTTGCTTGCTAAGTCTTCTGGCTCTCTTTCTTCTTCCCACACTGGGCCCTTGCTTCCGCTCCTCCTGCTCTTGGACACCAGACTCCAGGTTCTTCTGCCTTTCGACTCTGGAACTTGTCCCAGTGGTTTCCTGGGGGCTCTGGGGCCTTCACCCACAGACTGAAGGCTGCACTCTTGGCTTCCCTACTTCTGAGGCTGTTGGACTCGGACTGAGATACTGTTGGCTTCTTTCTTCCCCATGTTGCAGATGGCCTATCGTGGGACTTTGCCTTGTGATCATGGGAGCCAATTATCCCTAATAAACTCCCTTTTATATATACAGAGATCCTATTGGTTCTGTCCCTCTGGAGAACCCTAATATACTGCCCACACTTTATAACTTCTCTCTCGAGTGGTCACATCAACTTTCTGGCTGTTGTCTCCACTGCAGTCTTTCCCCCACTCTAATCCACCTTGAGTAGAACCCAAAAAGTGACCTTCTGAGAGCTCAGCCCTTTCATTGTTTCTCATTGTCTGGAGAGCAAGACTGAAACGTTCAACTTGGCATTGATTCTGCAGACCAGCCTTAGCCTGTACTTTAGCCTCATTCTGCATCCTCCTGTCCCATCCCCAGCATACCAGCCTTACAGAAATCTGTCCGCTCTACAATTATACCTAACGAGTTCCTACTTAGGAGACTTCCTTCCAGTAGGGCAACACCTTTTCAGGGCCTGCTCAAGCCCCATTTCTATATACAGTCATCAGTCACTTTTTTTCCTCACTTTTTTTTTTTTTTTTTTTTTTTTTTGAGATGGAGTCTCACTCTGTCGCCCAGGCTGGAGTGCCGTGGCACTATCCCGGTTTACTGCAATCTCCACCTCCTGAGTTCAAGTGATCCTTCTGCCTCAGCCTCTCAAGTAGCTGGGATTACAGGCACCCACCACCATGCCTGGCTAATTTTTGTGTTTTTAGTAGAGATGGGGTTTCACCATGTTGACCAGGCTGGTCTCGAACTCCTGACCTCGAGTGATCTGCCTGCCTCAGCCTCCCAAAGTGTTGGCATTACAGGTGTGAGCCACCACACCTGGCCGCCTTTTGCCTTTAACTGAATTACAGCATCATCAAAATCTACCCTGTACCCTGTCCCATTATGTGTTCACCTGCAGAGGGCTACTCTGTAAAGTGTGCATGCTGTAGTATTCATCATTGCAGTCTACCTGGTGTCTAACAAAATGCCTTGCACAAATGAACTGCTCAATAAAAATATTTATGCTGTTTCCTTTTGATCCAGTGACTGAGGTTTATCCCAGAAAACAAAATGTCTCTATTCTGTCCGATGTTATCATGGCTTTAACTAATGACTAGTTTAATTTGGGACTTAGCCACTCAGAGAAACCATTCATTCTAAACTCAACATCTGATAATGAATTCATATATTCTCTCTCAAATGGGTTAGTTCCATTCTAGTTGGGATTTTTACTAAATAAATTCAATAAGTTGCCAGTGAAAATATCAGACACTGAGACTGGGTGATGATGAGAAATTTGGGGTCTGGGGTACTTTTTGAAACCACCAAGCCACATCACATAGGTGGTTTCCATAGGTTGGTATAGCCATGAGTGACTGATAGTTTTCCACTTTTCATTCTCTTTGCTTCATGCTCTGAAAAAATGTACATATTGGTCACTTCTCTGACCCAGGTATACCCAAGGAAAGGCGTATCTAAAACTCACACAGATCTTAAGCACAGTTTTGAATACACAGTGTGTTCTTCTTGATTAATCAATTTTTGATTGACATAATCCCAGTTAATCTTTGGGATCAAAGACCAGTCTTAGTCTTTGACAAGGCTGATCTTTGACAAGACAATTTATGAATTTTCACAATCAGTAATGCCCCATTTTCGTGAACTCAAGGACCACAGATTTTCCCTTGGTTTTAAAAGTCTTCCCAGTAAGGTACAATGTGACGTTTTTACATATGTAAACAATGTGAAATGGTTAAATCAATTTAGTTAACATATCTGTCACCTCTTTTAACGTTTTTTGAGGTGAAACATTTGAAATTTACTCTTAGTTATTTGGAATATATAATATATTAGTACTGAGTGTAGTCACCCTGTGATGCCATAGATCTCAAGATGTATTCCTCGTGTCTTTCTGAAACATTGTACCCTTTGACTAATAACTCCCCATTCCCTCTCCTTATCCCTCCATGCCATCATCTAGTACCCACAATTCTACTCTCCCTTTCTATGAGTTCAACTTTTATAGCTTCCACATATGAGATCATGCAGTAATTGTCTCCCTGTGCCTGCCTTAATATTAATAAAAATAAAAATTTTAAAAGTCTTCCAAATGCACTAAAACCTATCACCTACTTTGAGCTTTCTTATAGCACGTTTTGTAAAAAGCCCATGTATTAATTCATTTTCACGCTACTATAAGGATACTACCTGAGAACAGGTAATTTATAAAGGAAAGGGGTTTAATTGACTCACAGTTCCACATGGCTGAAGAGGCCTTGGGAAACTTATAATCATGATGAAAGGGGAAGCAGGCACATCTTACATGACAGCAGGTGAGAGAGGGAGTGTGTGTAGGAGGAAATGTCAAACACTTACAAAACCATGAGATTTCATGAAAGTCATTCACTGTCACAAGAACAGCTTGGAGGAAGCTGCCTTCGTGATCCAGTCACCTCCTACCAGGTCCCTCCCTTGACATGTGGGGATTATGAGGATTGCAATTCTACATGAGACTTGGGTGGGGACACAGAGCCAAACCATATCAGCCCATATCATCTGAAGCCAAAAGTTCAACATTTTACTAAATGGCAGCAAACCAAAGACTTATTTACAAGTCAGTATCTTAGTGATGAGTTAACACTTTTTCTTCCTTGTCATGAGCACATGGATGTGCAATTTCCAGGAAGCCTCTTTTAGAAGAGATCTTGAGTGCTTCCCAAGCCTGCAGATATGTGTGATTCACTTTCTTTCCCTGAACGTAACCCCACAAGAGCCCACCGTAAATTGAAACTGTTCTTTGAAATTGTGTTTGACACCAAAAGGATACGTTGGAATGAGACATCATGATTCATCTTTCCTGCTTGTTTCAATGTCAAAATAGTGATTAAATGTTTTTAACATTGAATAAAGAAAAATACACGTCTTATAGCTGTGGCTCCTGTGAATACCTGTGGCTCCTTGGGCTTCTGTCTTCACTGTCTTTCACACCAAGGGGTAATTTTATTAGAGTTTCAGAAATGGTGCCCCATTGCTTTGACAGGAAAGTGGCAGGGAAGATGTCTAGTGCCCCTGAGGACACTTTCCACCAAGTCCTTTCTCTCATTCTAGGTTATGTGTCTGTGGTCTCCTTGCTGTGATATGTAGCCACCGAGAACTTTGTTCTCTCTAATGGAATGTGTGAAGGAGTGTGTATAGATACACACTACCTTTAGCCCCAGCTCATAGAATAGACCTACATTTTCTCTTTCTCTTTCTTTCTTTCTTTTTTTTTTTTTTTTTTTTTTTTTTTGAGAGTGAGTCTCACTCTGTCACGCAGGCTGGAGTACAGTGGCGCAATCTTGGCTCGCTGCAACCTCCGCCTCCTGGGTTCAAGTGATTCTTTTGCCTCAGCCTCCCAAGTAGCTGGGATTACAGGCATGCACCACCATGCCTGGCTAATGTTTTGTATTTTTAGTAGAGAAGGGGTTTCACCATGTCGGTCAGGCTGGTCTCGAACTCCTGACCTCAGGTCATCTGCCAACCTTGGCCTCCCAAAGTGTTGAGATTACAGGCATAGGCCACCATGCCTGGCCCATTTCCTCTTTCTTGTTCATTTCTTTTCTGTTCATAAAAGAGAGAACCATGAGATTCCAGAGAATGAGTAACCTACACAGGAGGACAGTCATTAGTGTGGGACCCTGACTGAACACAGTTTTCCGCTGTGTCTGAATAAGGTCCCCCAAAGATGTCCTGATCCCCCCAACCGGTGAATACATTACCTTACACAGCATAAAGGGATTTGGCAAATGTCATAAACTAAGGATTTTGAGATTAGGGCATATCTTGGATTGTTTAGGTGAGTCCAATGTAATCACAAGTGTGTTTATAATGGAAAGAAGGAGGCTGGGAGTTCAAAGGGCAGAGAAGGCCATCAGATGATGGAAGTAGAGATTGAAAGGATGTGCTTTGAAGGTGGAGCAAGGGGCCAGAAATGGAGGAATGTTGGAAGCCATGAGAATCTGAAAAACCCAAGGAAACGGATTCTCCCTGCAGAGGCTCCAGAGAAACTAGATTTTCTAGCACCTTAACTTTATTTGGGTGAACCTTATTTAGACCTTCTGGTCTCCAGAACTGCGAGAGAATAAATGTGTCTTGTTTTTAGCCACTGTGTTTGTTGTAATTTGTCATACTATCAATAGGAAAGAAATACACCTGCAAACTTGATTTCCTGCCTGGGGCTTTTCCATGAGGAGGAAATAAACAACTGTGTTTGAGCCATGCAATTTTGGGGGGTCACATATTATTGTTGCTAACTCTATACTACTAATAGAGAACTTGTGTTACCCTTCACCTGATACTCTAGAGACAGTAAGCTACTACCCATCTGGGAGTTGGAGAGAGAGAGAGATTTTGATAGGGGTGTCTTATAAATGCCAACTATATAGAATCGGAGAAAAAGAAAGAATAATAAAAAATGAATTCAACCTCTGAGTGAGAAGAAAATCATCAATGAATTACAACCTCATTAGAGATAAAGTATAACTACTTAGTGGCATGAGTACCTTGATAAAGTAACTTAGTGGCCTGTGGTTCTTGGTAAAGTAACTTAGTGGC
>NC_045456.1:15770540-15786502 GCF_002776525.5 Piliocolobus tephrosceles | reverse complement strand
TAAAGTAACTTAGTGGCCTGTGGTTCTTGGTAAAGTAACTTAGTGGCCTAAGTACCTTGGTAAAGTAACTTAGTGGCCTGAGTACCTTGGTAAAGTAACTTAGTGGCATGAGTACCTTTTCCTTCTTGTCTCCTGCCTCCTGACACTTCTTGGCAACTGTATTTGTTTAAGATGGTAAATACATAATTGAATAAAAATGTTTAAAATACTGATGTTAGTAGAAAATATTCCATATATATGAAATAAAATAAAATATTTATATTACATCTGCCTTGATAAATACCTTTGTCATGATTCAGTAATCCAATACCCTATAATTAGTGGTTGCTTTATGCTTAAGAAACTAAACTGCAGAAATTCAAGATAAGGGATTAGTCACTACATTGAGATTCTAGGTCCAAAGATTTAATTATCAAGAGTAGATTTGGGAACAGCATTTAAACTCTGCACAATTTCCCATCTCCAAACTTAGACAAAAAAAAGTATTAGAAAAAAATGTATTAGGTTATCAAATTTTTATTCATATAAGAGAGAAAAAAGTGGTTAATTTTAGATAACTGTTTTACCAAACATATTTTTTTCTTTGTAACAAAAATGTAAGGGAAATTTATTCTAAAATTATCTTGTATTAGTTTTCTATACCACATAACAGAGTGTCACAAACTTACTGGTTGAAAACAGCAAATGTGTATCACCTCATAGCTCTTGTGATCTGAGAATATGGGCGTGGCTTAGGGTTCACTGCACAGTCTTACTTGCTGTAGTCAATGTGTCAGCTGGGTTCTGTTCTCACCTTTGAGGTTTGACTAGAGGAATCAAGTTCAGGTTGTTGGCAGAACTCATCTTCTTGGGACTGAGTGAACAAGGGCTCTGGCTTTCCACTGGCTCTTGGCTGGAGGCCACCTTCAGAATCTAGAGGCTGCCTGCAGCTCTCTGGGACATGCCTCTCTCCATCTGCAGTTCACACCATGTAAGTTTGCTGCCTCTGAGACACTAAGCAGTCTCAAGTCAGTCAGCTAAATCTTAGATAGTGTAATCAACAGAGTGGTATTCCATCATCTTTGACTTATTCTTTTTGTTAGAAGCAAGTCAGAGATCCTGCCCACACTCAAGGGGAGAGGAATGTAAAAGTCCTTACAACACAGGGGCCTCTTAGAATTCTGCCTAGGGCAAATATATTAAGAAAGATCCCTCTCTCTCTCTCTCTCTCTCTCTTGCTTTTTCCATATATATACAATTGACCATTTAACACATGGGTTTGAACTGCATGAGGGTCCACTTATACGCAGAGTTTCTTCCACTTCTGGCATCCCCTAAGAAAGGAAGACCAAACCTTTCTCTTTCTCCTCCTCCTCAACCTCCTCAATGAGGATGAGGACCTTTATGATGAAGATCTTTATGATACATCATCTTTTTGATGATCCACTTCCACTTAATGAATAGTAAATATACTTTCTCTTCCACATGATTTTCTTAATAACATTTTGTTTTCTCTAGCTTACTTTATTAGAGGAATAATAATATGTGTAATACATTTAACATACAAATATGTGTTAATTTACTGTCCATGTTATCAGTAAGGCTTCCTGTCTACAGTAGGCTATTAGTAGTTAAGTTTTTGGGGGAATCAAAAGTTATATGCACACTTTCAACTGCACAAGGGGTCAGTGTCCCCAAACACCCATGTTGTTCAAGGGTCAACAGTGTGTATGTGTGTGTGTGTATAACTATATATGTATATATATATATATATAAAATATATATATATAATCTATATTTCTTATACCTATATATAGCCTGTATCATCCTATCTTTTAAAATCTAATGAAAACCTAGATTCTTCCTTGAGTTTTTTAGCATATTTTCTTTACCTATTTCCTATATCTATTACTTATACCTATGTGTAATGTGGATTATCCTATCTATCTTAAAAAAGTGATAAAAAATACATCTAATAAAAACCTTGCCTCTTCCTTGAGTTTTTCAGCACAGTAAATGTTTCCCTGGCCAAAGCTATTGAAATCAAATTTATTCTCATAGTCAGTTTTATCTTTGGCTTTTCATTCCATGAGCGAGCCCCACATCAACCCTGCATTTTTGTGTACGGACTGCATATTATAAGAGCATTGCCAAATTACCTAGATATTTCATAACTTAAGGCAAAAGCAAACTTAAAGAACAAAACAAAAATGATAACTCCCCTCCCAAAAAAAAGTTAGTAATTCAAACTACTACTGATACTTTCCATATATGACAAAAACATTTGTGAGAGTTGAGCAGAATTGATTATTCATCTTGAAATCCAGACATTTCACAGGAATGAGCTGCATTAATCTAAATGAAAACACAAAGGAGGTTTTTGGTTTTAAGTTGACTGCATCTAGCCATAACAAACCCATGGAAAGTTCTTATGTGGAATAGTTCTTCTCAGTCAGAGACTCCATTTATGGGCACAAGGTTTTAGATGTGTTTCGGACCTGAGGAGAAATGTGAAGTGATGTCTGTATGTTTGCCATGGGAGGATAACTTTTATTTTTTTACAGTATACACATAAAAAAGAGATAGGAATGTTGTATGTGTCTTAGCTATAACTCAAAATTAGGAGACATTACCTCCAGGGCTCTTTGAACACTATTTTCAACATATTGGGAATTTTTCAGGAACAGATTTTTCCCCAGCTTAAAACCAGGATTCGCATCTTTGATGTTACATCTTACTTCTGCTACTTTCTTCTGGCTCCTTTTTCTCCACCAATCACTCTTTCTCACTTTCTTCGTAGACTCATCTTCCTCCTGCACTCTAAACATTCATCCAAAAACACTGTCTGTATTCCCCTCATTCTTCTGGGCAGGCTTGGTTTCTGCATCATTTTTGTTATGCATAATATGCTGTGGAGTTACAAATTTGATGCCCGAGACCTCATAGCTACCCCATGTTTCAGATACTCTGGTAGGCAGAATAATGATGTCCTCGCCAGAGATGTCCACTTGCTAATTCCTGGAATCTGTGAAGATGTTACTTTAGATGGCAAAGGGGAAAGAAGGTTACCAGTGGCATTGAGACTGTAAATCAGCCAACTGCAAAATAAGGAGCTTATTCTGGATTTTTAAAAGGGACACAATGTAATTATAAAGATCTTTAAATGTGGACAAGAGGGTCAGAAAGGGGGTCAGAGTGATGCAATATGAGACGAAATTGACAAGCCATTGTTGCTATTGAAGACAGAAGAAGGGGTGGTGAGCCAGGGAAGGTAGACAGCCTTAAGAAGTTGGAAAGGCATAACGTCTTCCTTCCAGCTTTTGTGTGTGGTTTGCTTGTCTGAGCCAGTGTTCTCTTTGTTCCTGCTATCTTTTCGTAAGCTAGCTCATTCATTCTCCTCACATTAAGTGACAATTATGACTTAATAATATCTGTGTTTATTGTTAGGATAGGTATCGCCTTTGAGCTCATATCTATCTTTTTTGACATTTTTGCTTAGATATGTCCCAAATTGGTGTCACAAACTGATCACTGAATTTTACTTAAAACAAAACTCCTTTCACAGTTTCCTAGATCTTAATAAATGGTACCACTTTCCACCCAGGTTCTCAAGCCAAACATTTCAGAGTCATCCTGTCATCTTCTTCCTTCAACCCCCAAGTGCTGTTTGCTCCCATCTCTCAAGTGTATCCCAGTAGACACAGTTCTGTTGTTGTTGTTGTTGTTGTTGTTGTTTGTTTGTTTAAGACGGAGTCTCTCTCTGTAGCCTAGGCTGGAGTTCAGTGGCACTACCTCAGCTCACTGCAACCTCCTGCTCCCTGGTCCCAGTTCAAGCAATTCTCCTGCCTCAGCCTCCCAAGTAGCTAGGATTACAGGAACGTGCCACCACGCCCAGCTAATTTTTGTATTTTTAGTAGAGACAGGGTTTCACCATGTTGGCCAGGATGGTCTCGAACTCCTGACCTCGTGATTCGCCTGCCTCAGCCTTCCAAAGTGCAGGGATTACAGACGTGAGCCACTGCACCTGGCTGACACAGTTTTTATAATCTCTACCATATCTAATTCACACCTCTTTCATTTGTTGCCTAGACCCAGTGACAACTTCCTAACCTTCCCCCCAATTTCCTCCTGCTTCCCTACAATTCATTTTCCAACCAGCAGGCAAAGCAGTCCCTAAAATAAATAAATAACTACATTGGATAAAAATCTCACCTCTTTTTAAAGCCTTTGAGGGCTTTCTTTGCCCCTTGGAACAAATTAAGGCAATTTAACCTGGCCTGCAGGACTGCAAATTCCAGTGCCTGCTGAGACATTCAAACCCATCTTGAGCTGCACTACTCAAGTAACTTATTCTTGTATTTATTGTAGATTTCTGTCATTGGCAGGTATACTATGAGCATAAGGACCTTGTCTTTTCTAATGCTGTACCTCTTTCTGGGAAATAGCATTCAACATGACTTGTTTTTGTGAAAAAGGAAAAGATGGCTCCTAGGTGCACCATATGAGATCTGATGGTTTTTTTTTAGACTATGACACTGGCAAGTAGTTAATGAGCTTTAGAAAAACATGGGATCTTTCTAAACATTTGCATGAGGGAAAAATGACACAGTATGAAACTCTGGAGGGAACAGGTGGGAGGTGCTTGCATCCTGGGGGAAGTTTTCCCCATGCTGTTCCCATTCTAGTGAGTGAGTTCTCACGAGATCTGATAGTTTTATGAGGCTGTTTTTCCTGCTTTGCCTCACTCTCTCTCTCCCCTCCCACCATGTAAAACGTGCCTGCTTTGCCTTCCGCCATGATTGCAAGTTTCCTGAGGCCTACCCAGCCATGTGGACCTGTGAGTCAGTTAAACCTCTTTCCTTTATAATTACCCAGTGCCAGAAAGTTATTCATAACAACATGAAAGCAGACTAATATACTAGGAAGAAAAGAAGAAATTTCTATGTAGTGTAACTTTCCTCATCTCCCTATGAAACCTTCAGTAAACTCCATATTGTTAGTTTTATTTGAGAGAATCCTATGAAATGATGAACTTGCCTTAATGGAATTCCTTAAGGGAGCTCTAATATTTTAAAAAATTCCATTTGGGAAGAGTTTCTTCTTTTAAAATACAGATTTTTTTTTTTTTTTTTTTTGTAATGTGGACTTTTGAATGAGTGCAATGGAATGAATTTTGGAAATGTTATCCAGCAAACTCCCAGCAGGAGGCAAACATCAAACCAGTAATCCAGAAATTTGAAGAGAGGAAATTAAACAAACAGAATTGCTAGCTACAGACAAAGACTACTGGTAAGAAGAGATCAAAGAGGACTCTAAAGAATACCATAGAACTGGGGAAAAATACTGAAGGAGGAAATAAACTTGGAATGGTGGTCCTGCCCCAGGGTTGGGATTTAGACTTCATCGGAGAGGCTGAGGTTGCAGTCTGCCAAGGAAGGGGGTGGACTGGGGGGAAGGGGTTAGGTTTACTGGGTTGCCCCAGAGGAGAGCTGGTCTATAGTTAGTGGGTTGAGGCTGGTACACAGAGATCCGAAAAACAAAAGCTGCTGGAGGGGGACTACTGGGTGTCCCGTGCACACCCCCTTGAAGTCATATCACAGGAACAAAGGAAGAACCAGAACCAGGAGAGGAAGCCCCTTTCTTCCTGGGAAAGCCCTCTCATACTGTCTGCTGACAAAACTTGACATGTGCCTGATGCCAAAGGAGAAATGTTTAAAGGTTTCAGCTCTGGGCATGGGGAGGCAGAGCAAAGAAGGGTGCATTTGGAATTGAGAGACAAAACCTTGAGAACTGACACAGGGAGCAACCTACCTTCTGCTTCCAGGTGCAGCCCCTTTTAATATTAGGAAGATCTCTTATGTTGTAGGGAGCTGCCCAAAATACACCCTCCTGTGTTGAGGTACTTGGGGTAATTGTTAAAATGTAAATATTTGGGGAGAGGTAGCATTAGCACTTTGTACTTTATTGTCAAAAGGGAATAATTAGTGATGCCACACCCCATATGATGATTTTTAAAGATTCTTTTCATATAACCTATCTCCAGGTTTTCTGATGATCTCAAAGATGAGCATGGGGCAAATGGTGTAAGCATGATTTAAGGGTTCCACACTGCTATACAAGTTATAAGGTAAAGGCAAAGGTTCCCTATGCTACAATTGCTTTCCTATTGGGATTACTTGCAGCTTTTCTCTAGTATTTTTGCTACAATAAACCTTCTGGTTGAACCTACTGGCATAGTTTTACCCCAGAAGGAGGGATTTTGGATTCTAAAACAGTATCCATATATTTATATACTTAAACTCCATAAAATTATTTGTCCCAATTATAAATATTTTTAGGACACAAGTTTATAAATTTGAGAAGAACCAAATGCTCAAAATGAAATAAACATAAGCCAAATATTGGCCCATCTCAATCATTTTTGTAATGAAGTCTTTAGTCTTGGAAAGAATGCATGAGACAGTTTGCTGTTGATATTGTTGTACTTACAGCTTAATTGTAGCTAGCTAGCTAGAGACATAGATACATTTTATTTGTATATGTATCAGCATATGTCTATATATATATATATATATATATATATATATATGTAACCATAATATGTAACCATTATATATGTGTAGCTATAACTGATAGAACATATTTTAATATATTTTGTGTAGATGTCAACCTCTCATTTTTACATATAAAATTTAGTTTGGAACTAGTATGGTCAGGCCAAAACAGACTTGTTTCTTTTAGTATTAAAGATTGCCAGCTGGGCGCAATGGCTCACACCTGTAATCCCAGCACTTTGGGAGGCCAAGGCGGACAGATCACCTGAAGTCGGGAGTTCGAGACCAGCCTGACCAACATGGAGAAACCCTGTCTCTACTAAAAGTACAAAATTAGCTGGGTGTGGTGGCGCATGCCTGTGATCCCAGCTTCTCAGGAGGCTGAGTCAGAGAATTGCTCGAACCCAGGAGGTGGAGGTTGTGGTGAGCCAATAGCGCCATTGCATTCCAGCCTGGGTAACAAGAGCAAAATTCTGTCTCAAAAAAAAAAGATTGCCATGACTTGTACATATTTTTTTCAGAACATATGAAGGATCAGATTTGCAGTTGAATATTTATTGAATGCAACCAAATTAATATTAATGCAAAATAATGATATGTCTTTTAATATAGACTCCAGATTCTTGGACTTCAGATTCAGGAAAAAAAAAAAAAGACCTTTTAAATTCTAAGTTTATAGGAAAAAATAACATTGCAGACACATCAAAGATTGGTAATTTGTTAGCCTGAGTAAATTCTTTCTGCTTCTTAAGGATCAAAAACCCATACACTTTGCCAAAAACATGAGCTTCAGCTTTACCAGTCTTGTCAGCTCTTTAAGCAAAGAAATGCTACTTCCTTCCTCTCCAGTTTCATAAGGGATTTAATAGCTGTTCTTATGGCCTGCACCCCATTCTCATATATATAATATTTTCTAATTCAAAGATTCTGGTAGACGTTTCTCTCTACCTGCATATTCTAGAAGTTCATCTCTGTGCTTTGAAAATCTACACACTGTGCCCCTGTGCCTCACGTTTTGCAAACATAATTATGTAGAAAGAAAAGAGGACTCTTTATTTTTCAGGCCATAAGTCTCCAATATCACTCACACTTAAGAGGGGCTTCTCAGATTAGAATTCTCTCAAATGGGCCCTTGTCACCAATTTTACAGGACAGCTAATGAAAACATCCTAGTAATTTTCAGAACAAATAAAGAAAGCAAATGAATACCCACTCAGTGTTCTAATTGAATAGTTCCAACTGTGCCTGTATCTCTGGGCCATTCAAACTTTGTCAGTTGGACTTTTGTTTCTCTCCCTCCCCCTCCCCCTTGTAGAGATTCAGTGCCCTCCACACACAGGGTTACCTTGCTGTCTGCCCGTAGGTGGGTCTTCACAGTACGGACTTTGATCTGGCAAGGACTGGGAAATAAAAGCTTCTACCAAAGGTGACTTTACCTAGAGTGAGCTTCCTTTTACAGTAGAAGAATAACTGCCCTTTGTTATGAGCAAAACTCAGAATGAAAAATAGCTGTCGCTTCCAACTCTGCACACTTGGAGGCTTTTTCTGAGAAATGATGTTCCTCTTAGTCTACTCCTAAGGACAGTGACGAGCAGCTGGGAACATGCACATTATTCATCGTTCCGCCTTCCTCACTGGAAGGAACGTGGGCGTAGGATAAATAACATTATTCCCAGTGTCTAGGCCAATTTGGGATGTTTTGCATATTTTATTAATCTCCTGCTATTGAGAAAGATAATTCATTTGGACTCATGAGCACTGAACTATGAAAAGCCAAGATTTTCCTTTTGTTGGAAATTTTCTGGTATGTCAAAGAAACAAAGTAATAGAACTAAAGATATCATATATCCAGGAGGGTTGGATTCAGGTCTCAATTTATTTGAAGAAAGATTAGACGAGTATCAACTACAGTGTTGTTGTTTTTTTCAGCAAACGTTTAAAAATAAGTGTGCCCCTTTAGGCTGTTGGGGTCCTTTGGGAATGCTATAATGGTTCAATTCAGGAAGGAGCAACTCATGAGAACTTGTAGTTCTCGCACCCCAACCCCTGCCCCAGTTCACAAATATTCACAATTAGTTAATCTTGCCTACAAGAAACCAAGAGTTTAATGATTCCTTACAGGTAATTTGACGTCAGGCGTGAGTGAAAAGGTGAGTTGAAATGAATCACAAAATAGAAAACAGTGGATTCCCAGAAAATCCCACCACAGGCAAGGCACACAGCAGCATCCCAGGTCCCCAGGATGGGAGGAGTTATCAGGTTAATGTGTTTCTCGGGTCTATTTTTGTAACAGCAGCCTGCCATACTCAGCATGCATTCCACCTCTGAAATAGAATTACCAGGATGTGAAAAATGATAGAATTCACTGAAATGATAAAATAGCATCTGTTAAGATAACTTTTGGCAGGGTTCCCAGCTTTTCGTTACTGAAGAAAAATAATGATGTGTTAGTCACTGTGAGAAAAAGAAAACTCTGAGAAAATGTTAATAATGCCTGCAGTGGAAAGCATCATATACATCTGAGAATATCCAATGACTAATTTTTTTGGCCTTTATCAGTTATTGCTTGTTCCTCTAAAGAACAATTTTACAGTGGGGGGAAAAAAAACTTTCTTGAGTACCTACTGCCTAGTTCACTGTTAGCCAGTCAATACCTTTATGGTTGATTCCTTATCATGTAGGGATACAACTCAGGGAAATCAATGAAAAGAATTTTAAAACTGGCAACATTATATATTTTAAAGTAATGTATACATAAAGGACATAGTTGAATGAAACTAGGGGCTAAGAATAGGTAGGTAAATTTTCAAAATGTTGTTGATGTACGGGGATCTGTCTACATCAACTCAAGATGTTAAGTTTCTATTATCATGCACTGAATGACATGGCTCTTTCATCTTTTCTTCAAAAATGTTTAGGATTACCAGATACAATGCAGGATGCCCAGTTAAATTTGAACTCCAGATAAACTGGACACACATTTACTAAACAGAGATCTGTCATTTACCTGAATTTTAAAGTACTATGACATTCTCTATTTTTACTTGTGAAATCTGGTAACCCTAGAAGTGTTGCATACTTATATGTATATGAAGCTTTTTGGTCAATGAAAACAAAGGAAGTTGAATGATATCACAGCCTATCAACTGTTCAACATGCCAGAAAACAGTACAATGTAATGTTTGGGAGAAAAATAAAAACAACATCACATAAGGTTGAGAAACCGGGTATACTTTATTCTGTCCGTGATGATTCCAAATTGAACTTAGTATATTAAAATCTCTAAGAATCCCTACACTGGGAAAACTTTAATAGGTTGTCTTTAGCCCAGAATTGTATAACACTATTTTACTGGAAACTAGAGGACCAAGTTCATTTGGGAGAGGGTGAACAGTACTTCTTGTGTGTGTCTGTGTATGTGTACATAATATACCTCTAGGAAAGATTAGGAATATAAATATGAATTCAAAGATTATAATTTCTGCACAGTTAATTTCAGCATAGTATTGAAAAATATCTACTGCATTTTATTTCTATTTAACCAAGTGTCTTCTGAAATCTTAGCATTTATTATTGGTGAAAGGGAAGGAATTATTTCATCTACATTTTGAGTTATTCTCAGGACTCATATAAAATAACAATATTATTTTTAAATATTTTACTGGTAAATATTGAACCTTTACTGAAGATCATGCACAATATCTACACTGAGAAATGTTACAGTTGATAAATTAGGCAACCTTGAAGGTGCTTCAAAATAGCAAGAAAGTGTCGAAGAAGACTGAACTCAGCCTTGGAATTTCACTAGTGCCTTAGACTTTTTGGTGTTATCATCTACACCTGTGTATGTGGTGTATAATTCCAAGATGTTGTAAATAAGTTTGCTCAAATAGCTTTCTCTACTTCTTTAGTGGGGTTTGAAGTTTCTGTCTGGTTTCATTTTCGATGCTGTAGTAGTTAAGGATTTGGATTCTGATTCTGACCTACATTCACAATTTGGTTTTTACATGTGTTTGCTATGCGACCTTGAGCAACATATGAAATTGCTTTAATCCTTCAGCTCATCTGTGAACTGTATATAATAATGATACCTCTTCTCAGAGGCTTCTGTGAGGGTTCAGTGACAAAACTACATGTAAAGCATTAAGCCTTAATAAAAAGTATCATCATTATTGTGTTGCTAATTACTGCTTTATTTTGCTTGTGTTGTTGCTGCTGCAATTGGAGCTGTAGCAATTCGAACACTCTGTGGGAACAACACTTTGGAAACTGAGGCATTTTTTCCAAGGGTTACTCCAAGAATTAAATGAGGTGATATAACACAAGAGTATGCTGTGCTTTGACATCAAAGGTAGAATTCCTCCGAAAAATGCCTTGTCCTGTATTCTCTCAAGTACAGGTTGTGGAAGGCATGGAGTTTAGAAGAGGGAGGACGGATGATAATATCACCCAACGATAAGGAAAGGAAATGTGAAGACCCCTGAGGGCAGACATTTTCTATATGATTGTGCTAAGAAACAGTCTTGCCTCCGTGTAAGCTTTCATTTTCAGAAACCCTTATGAGAAAGTGTATTAGTCCATTTTCACACTGCTATAAAGATACTGCCTGAGACTGGGTAATTTATAAAGGAAAGCGGTATAATCGACTCACAGTTCCACATGGCTGGGGAGGCCTCAGGAAACTTATAATCATGGCGGAAGGTGAAGGAGAAGCAAACTTGGACCTGCTCACATGGCAGCAGGAGAGAGAGAAGTGCCAAGAGGAGGGAAGAGCCTCTTGTAAAACTATCAACTCTCATGAGAACTCACTTACTATCAGGAGAACAGCGTGGGAGCACCGCCCTCATGATTCAATTACCTCTACCTAGTCTCTCCCTTGACACGTGGGAATTATGGGTAGTATGGGGATTAAAATTCAAGATGAGATTTGGGTGGGGACACAAACCCTAATCAGAAGGGGATGTCAACAGTCGCAGTTTAGTCTACCCAACATTTCATTTACAGCATCTACCCCTCAGCACCTCCTTGTCTGATATACTTCAGTACAGCAACCCATCTTGCCTTACCTTGCTTTATTTTTTCTTCTTCAGAGCATTTGTCTCTGTGTGGTTGTAGATTTCCCTCACAAGACTGTAAGTCCAATTCATGAGGTGCTTTGTTTTGTCCCTTTGCTATGCCCCCTTTACAATCATAGTGACTTGTACACAGTGGGAACTCAAGAAATAATTGTTGAATAAAAGATCAAATGAATCAATAATGACTGTGTTGAACATTGGACTCAATTTACACATGAGTATTAGTGGAATAATTTAACCAAGAATATTCTATTATTTCTGAACCTGTACTTTCAAGTTTCTAGGGAAAAATAAATTCATCTATTTGCCTTTGTATCCATCTACTATCTATCTGCCTACCTACCTATGTATCTACCTACCTACCTGTCTATGAATCATCTATCATGTATCTACCTATTTGTCTTTCATATCTATATCCATATTTGCATCTATACCTACTTCTACATATATATCTTATTTATATCTACATATGATATGTAAAACAGAATGGATGGAGAGCAATTTATGGGCAATAATCTTCAAAGAGTACCATTTTAAATTACTTGGGCACTTCATATTTAACCTGTAAAATATTTAATTCTGTATGGCCTTGCCTGTTGTTTGGGTTGTGAAATAATTGAAACACAGCCTTGAGAGATACATAGAGTCCAATCTGAGGTCATTTATTTGGTTCTAAAAGTGGTAGTTTCTCTAACAGAAACTATCTGCAAAGATTTGAGAATAAAATTAAATAGTAAATCTGTGAGTCAGATTATCTGACTGAATCAGATAATCTGATCAACCAGAAAGGGGAGCTGTAAATTCAAGTCAGAGTTGGAGATTTGCTAATTTGTAACTCGGATAAAGTAATTTGCAGACTGTGTGATTCCAAAATGTGGAGAATATGTACTTGGTCTTTAATTCCAGGAAGGATTAAAAAGAGAATGATTGCTCTGTATATCTGTACACCAGGTCTCAGATAAAACACCTGCTTGCCGAGAAGCTACACTGACTTGCATAGGAAGATCAGTCCGTTGTTTGAGTAAGCATGATTCCTTTTACAGTGGTGTTCCTTACCCAGCAAAGCTGAATATCACGAATATAGGTGATGAATTATAAGAACCCATGGTACTCAGATTCATTGTATTAATTTTGCTAATCAAAGCAATGTTTAAGAGAATGGTGCATAATTAAAAGTTTAGCATATTAGCTCTGTCATTCCAATGTAAAATATATGAGGTCACTGCAAAAGTGATTGCAGTTTTTGCCATTACTTAATGTTGTATTAGGTTGTATTAGTTGTGTTAGGTTGATGCAAAAGTAATTGCAGTTTTTACCATTACTTCTAATGTTGTTTTAGGTTGTATTAATTGTGTTAGGTTGGTGCAAAAGTCATTGTGGTTTTTGTCATTAATGGCAAAATGACTTTTGCACCAACCTAATACAACTGGGTAATGGATTTAAGATGAAAGACATAAAAATATTTTACCAAGTTCATTAAAAAAATTGTAATGAGGGCAAACCTGACACTTCATAGGTTTGTAAATTCTATTTATTTAATTTATTAAAACATTTAACTTTTAAGAGAATTTTTCATTCATAAGGATATTAGTAATTTGAATGATTCAAATGTTAGTTTTGTAAATGTCAAAAATATTTTGGAGTTTTTTTTTTTTTCTTTTTTTTTTTGGTTCAGAGAAAGCTGGCCCCTGAGTCCTCAGATTCACATCAACAATCCCCATCCAGACCCTTTTTCTTTTCAAGGTTATCCGAGGTCACCATCTGCATCTTGCCAAAGCCAGGACAGGAAGATGCATTCTTGCCTGGTTCTTTCTTCTCCTTCAGCCTTTCCCAAGCAACACCCATTAATTATGCTTCCTTGTCCCACAGTACTTTCTCAGGGATCTAGTCCCATGTCTTTATTCCTTTACTCATTCCCTGGGATATAATTACAGCCTGATAACCAGGCTGTGACTACAGACTTATCCTCTTCCCATTCGTTGAGAAGCAGAGACAGGCAAGGCTTTCTGAAATACAGGTTAGACAGATCATAGGATCCCCAGTTTAAGAGCCCTCAGCAGCTTCCCATGAAAGCCCCAAAGACATCCATATCTCCAAATGCCAGCCTGGCCCTTCTGCAGTGGAAGCCTGGGTGTGCAACATTTGCTGTCTTTCCTATTCCAGTAAACTGTATGCCTTTTATGGGCAGGGGAGGGAAAATGTCTTGTCACTTTTATACCATCTGTTCTTTGCACAGTGCCTGGCCCATGAAATGGGCTCAGGAAAAGTTGAATAAATTCGTGAACTACTAATTAATTATTTGCCTAGCTGGTAGATTTCCAACTCTGATCTTCCAGTTGTTTGTTTATTCAAATAGGCCAGTAGTTTTCAGCTGGAGGTGACTTTGCACCCCCAAGAGATATTTGGCAATATCTGGAAACATTTTGGGCTGTCATGCCTGGGAGGAGGCACATTACTGTCATCTTCTGTGCAGAAGCCAAGGATGCTGCTAAACATTTTGCAATGCACAGGACACTCCCAACAAAGAATTATTTGGTGCAAAATACTAATACTACCAATGGGGAGAAACCCTGATACAGACTAAATTGTAAAATAAAAACATATTTAGTATTTAGCAGATTATATTCAATGGTTATTCCCAACAAAATATTTTATTGTGAGTTACCCAAGCCTGCTCCATATTTTATAAAATGATTGTTTAGTAGGACTTTCCATGTGTAATGCATTTTTATGTCTAGTGGTGAATGTAGATAATTAGTATAAGTTTTATATCAATGTTTCAATTAGCTCCCCTTTAAACATTGAAATACAACTTGTGTTCTCCATTTATTCTCTAGATTTATAAGCAAAATAGATTTCATTTCTTTTTCATTTGTGATGTACTTTAAAATTAAATTTGTGCAGAAATATTGTCATCATCATAGTTTTCCTCTTTGAAGAATGTATGTATTTGTGGATTGTGAGTTAGTTTACAAAGGTTGAGGGGAGTTCAGCAATGTTTAATAACACCATTAAAATAAGCAAACAACAACAACAACAACAAAACATGGTTGCTATCACTTTGGAATGTAGTGCTCAGTATAAATCCCTAAACCAACATGTTAACTTGAAGTAACTGTTTTGCTTTCAGAAATGGAGTTCTGCAGTGTCGATCTATTTTCTGGTGCAAGTGATTGAGAATGAATGGGCTTGGAGAACGAACAGGTTCACACTTACCAGGTGATGGATGGAAAATCAGTTATTATTCAAGCAGCGTGTAGGTGACTTATCCCAGTTGATCCAAGATGTATGCATATGTGAACCAGGAACATCTAACCAGTAGTTCTGCTGGAAACAGAGGCATGCCTTACAAGGGTCACCCATTCAAATAAATGGGCTAGAGTGATTGATTTGGGATTTCTTTTCTATGAGAGCTAAACAAAATACAACTATTTTGTGATTTGTAAATTCCAAGTACTGATTTAGGCAGAACCCAGTTCTTGCTTAGAGTGGTCACTGTCAGGAGTATTAAAGTACTACTTGTGAGTAGAGGGCTTAGTCCATGATTTAATTATTTAGACCTCCATTGGTATAAATTCATGCTTCTGGACTTTTCATGTTTTCTTCTTTTTGATTACTAAACCTCTGTTAAATCAGTAGAAAAATTTTAGCCATTAGCCAATCTTATAGCTAATATAGTTACCCAAGACATGAGTAATTAACCAAGTTGAAACATTTCCATGGCATTGACTCAAAAGTGATGAGAAAACCACTGGTTAGCTCAGTGCATTGCTTTGTATGCAGCAAAGTGGAATTCTGTAGATAGAGGCATGTATAGGTGATAAGGTTTGGCTGTGTCCCCACCCAAATCTCATCTTGAATTGTAGCTACCATAATTCCCATTTTATGGGAGGCACCCAGTGGGGGTAATTGAATCATGGGGGTGGGTCTTTCCTGTGCTATTCTCATGATAGTGAATATGTCTCCCGAGATCTAATGGTTATATGAAGGGGAGTTCCCTTACACAAGCTGTTTTTCCTGCCGCCATGTAGGATGTGACTTTGCTCCTCCTTTGCCTTCTAGCATGCTTGTGAGGCCTCCCCAGCCATTTGGAACTGTGAGTCAATGAAGCGTCTTTCTTTTATAAATTACCCAGTCTTGGGTATGTCTTTATTAGCAGTGTGAGAAGAGACTAATACAATAAGTATACAAATACATATTTATAGATGAGGGAGCTTTACATTTCCTTTCTGTTGCTGATTTTTGTGAACTAGTCTAAACTTGACTAATGTTTTCCCTGTGTTATATACCCATATATATAAATACACACACACACACACACACACACACACACACACACACACACACACACACA
>NC_045456.1:15736398-15770530 GCF_002776525.5 Piliocolobus tephrosceles | reverse complement strand
ACACACACACACACACACACACACACACACACACACACACACACACAACAGTGTTAACCTGACCTACCAACAAAGTAAGGCAGTCTACTGTTCAGGTTGTGGTTTTGCTGTCACTGTTCTTCTAGATATATTATACTTAAAAAAATAAAAGTTTCGGCTGAGTGCCATCACTCCTGTGTTCATTACTTTTAGAGAAAAGATAGATGATCTTCATTGGATGATGTAGGTTAATGTGCGGTGATGCACCATTTGGGAATTCATTAGACAAAATTATGTGGATGAGATCTTTTCATGCCCAATTCCTACAGCTATTTTGGGATTTATTTAAGGAAATTGTCTTCCAACTTTAGGAAAAGGTCAGAAAGAATTAAGCCTCTGGAAGTCTCAGGGTGTGGTTTATCCCTGCCTTTTAGAAGTGAGATAAATCCCACTACTTCGCAGATGGAGTGAGAGCCAAAGTACACAAACCAGAAAACATGGCAGCAGATTATCTGAAAGGAGCCGGGTGCATAGCAACTTTTTTGTTGTTGTTGTTGACATCACCATACATTTTTAGTTGCTTGTGAGTATCAAAGAGAGTTTTGGGAGAAAATCAACTGCTAAGGGTTAAGGACTGAATCCAGATTGAAGACTTCAACTAATCACCAGCACCTTGGATTACCAAATTTGTGTGCATCCTTTGGAGTTGAAAGTACTATGAATAAAGCAAGATAAAAGAGGGCAGTCAAATAAATAGAAATTGGAGATGATATAGCCAAAGCTCCTCAAACCTATGTACGTTTGGACTTTGAATTGTCAGTGGGCACACCAAGATTTTTGAAGCTTTGACTGTCTATAAGGCTCAGTGACCTCACTAGCCTGGCTAGTGGCACTGCATGTTATTGATATACAACAGCTGGGGCCATTCTCCTAAGCATGTTACAGAAGGATACATTTGTGTGAAGTGGTTTCTTAAGCAAAGCCCAACGTGAGACATCTCTCCTTGTGGCTTTAAGCACTTATTTCCCTGCCACAGTCTTAGTCACAGGGCAGGTCAGTGCTTATGTTGTGCATCTCCATTTTTTATGTGTATTAATATCATGTACACATCTTCAAATGTAGACTCTAATTCTAGCAGTCCGCTACATTTCTCAGCAACTCTCAAATGTGCTGATGGTAGTAATTTGTAACCAAAATGGGAAAGCTAGGCTCTACCCAGCCTGCATAGGGCTTTTGATTTAACCCGGGGTTTAGCTGTTCATCTACTATATTTCCTCTTTGCCTACATTCTAAAAGATCTTAGATGAGCATTTCTCCTATGCTTGTCAAGACCTTAGTTTAGGTTTTGCCATCAGTATTTAGGTTTCCCACACCACCCACAGTCACCCCACATTGGCCTACATCATCCAACGAAGATCATGTGTACACCCTACACATTTGCTAATAATTCATTTACAAAATGTTTTGTTATATAAAAATTGTGAGAAACTAAATTTACTTATAGAGACCATCTGGCAATGCAGCAGTTTTGTAATTCTATTTATCATAGCATGCTCGAATCAAGGATTAATTTTAGAGCGTTTCTTGCTATCACACTGCCACATCTCACTGCTAAAGGTAGAGCTACCTGTTTCTGGAGTTTTGCTGCTATGTTTTTATTTATGTTGGACAGCGGAAGTAGATTTCTGAAGAGGTTATGATAACAGCTAAATTGGCCACCAGGATGCTGCCATAAATACCTGGCACCTCACGATGCAAAAAGCACCTCTTTCTTTTGTTGTCTATTTCCCTCGCCTTTTTCACATCACATGATTAACAGTCAATTACTATGCATCTAATGCCTGCCAGTGACTATGATTAATATAAAGACAAAAAGACATAGTGTTATCTTCCATGCCCTCAAGAAGGTCACTGTTTATGAGAAATTAAGACGCATAAACACACAAGCACAAAAGCACAAAAGTGATACAGCATAGTGAGGATTAGGATAGATACAATATTAGCTGACATATACAAAAGAGAAAAAGGGAGAAAAAAGGGAGAGAAAGGGAGAGACAGGGCACTGATTCTATTCCTGGCACCGTGTGTCATTCTTTATGTGCTGAATGTTTTTATCCTTACAACAGCCCTACACAATGGGTCTGATTGCTTTCAGTTTTTATCACATTTCATAAAAGAGCTAAATTGCTTTTATAGTCACATAGCAAAACAATAGAAACGCCAGAATTCAAATCCAGACCTGTCTAATTCACAAGTCACGTTTGCAATTACTCAGGAACCTTACCTCCTATCATAAAAATGAGAACTCAAGGCAGGATGCCTGAATCTGCTTGGATATGTCACAAAGGTTGGGTGAGGCTTCAGAGATCACACTAGGAGGAAAACTGGTTAAGCCAACAGAACTCCACTTGGACAGGAAGGGAGAACTGAAAAGCAGTTCACCTTCAGAGAGGAGCCTGCAGTTTGCTGTGGCTGTGGCATTCATATGGCATACAGATCCAGCTATGCTTACAGGTCCACACCAGAACTTTCCTTGAATCTTTTGCTGAGGAGCATGAACTTAGTCCCCCAGCAGGACACCTTAGGAGGTTTCACAATGAGAGATGCCATTGAAAGTTGAGTGTGAGAGTACAGTGAAAGGTTGAAGCTGCACAGACACAGTACAGTTGAGCAGTGACTGCCACAACCAGGCAAGTGCCGGGGAGGACTTGTACAAGAAGGGCTCTGGGTCAGATACAGCAATGCATGGAGAGACATGAAAGCCTATATATTTGTGACATTGATATCAGATTACAGGAGACTTAGGAGTTAATGAGGGCCAATGGATTGTTGTGTTCAATACATGAATGAGTGAAGTGGGTTAGTAAATCCTTAATTTTTTGGCTGTTCTGAAATATAGAAATATATATTTAAAAACCCTGAACTAACTTGTAAAATGTGGGGAAAGAAGAGTTGATGAAGTCATTTGCTTTTATCTGTGTTTAGCTAAAAAGCATTAGGAATAAACAACACATAATTTTGGAGAAAATACAGAAATTAAAATGCAGAATTTTATGAAATTGTTGGAAATATTAAGATGCATTTTTTGTTTTACATTTAATCTAGACATTATTATCAGGTGGATATCTCATTGATATACAATGTTGAACATTTTTAGTAGTAAAATAATTTTAATAGTTTATATATAGTATTACTGTATTTTATTGGTTTAGAGATATTTGAATGCTGCTGTCAGAATATCTGAATAATTGGTGGATGGTAGTCAGCATTTGATAAGACAGACTATGGTCGGTTGTCATTTCTAACATAAATCTGAGCCCAAAGTCTGTCATATATAAGCTTTATAGTGCTACAAAGGAGCAGCAACAAATGCTTGAAAGCATTCTTTATAATTTTTGGGGAAAAAATATTTAAGCAAAGGCCTATTCATGAAAGAAAAAAATACTCAATTGAGTCAAGAAATGTAAAATTAAAATAAAAATTTATTTGGTAGTTTCAGTTTTGCTAAGAAAAAGGTATTATCCTCAAGTTAATGGGCTCTTAACTTGAGAGCCTTAACACTTCGGCTCCAGCACTCCCGAAGTGCTGGAGTGGTAAAGAGGAGGCAGGCCAATTCTCCAGACAGCCAAATTATTTTTTTCCAAATTAAAAAAGTCACAGTTGGGGGTATTTTTACTCACTATAATGTAAAGTCTAGAAGTGTTTCTCATGTATTTGTACTTTTAATTACAGATGCTCCTTGCCTTATGATGAGGTTACGTCCCAATAAACTCATTATGAGTTGAAAATGTCTTAAATTGAAAGAATATATAATACACTTCACCTACAGAACATCATGACTTTGTCTAGCCTTCCTTAATCATGCTCAGAACACTTACAGTGGCCTATGGCTATGGTTGGGCAAAGTCATCTGACACAGTACCTATTTTATTAAAGTGTTGAATATTGAATATCTCATTTAATTTACTTAATACTGTACTGAAAGTGAAAAACAGAATGGTTGTATGAGTATGCAAAGAGTTTCTACTGAATGTGTGTCACATTGTAAAGTCAAAAAATTGTAAATTCAATCGTCATAAGTCGGGACCATTTATAATTATTTAGTGCTAAAATATTTATCAGAGAGCTACTCTGATAAACAGCACAGAGTGTCTCTGTGTGCTTTCTCAGCATCTCAATTCTTAGAAACAGGATTGCTAGAAATATATGTGTGTGTGTGTGCTTACATTTATATTCATAGATAGCCCAAATTAATTCCCAGGAGTTCTACCAGTTTGAGGTCCAACCAGGACAGTGTGAGAATGTACCAGTTAAGTGTATGTGTTGCTGAACTTCTAAAGATTTTTGCCAATATGATAGGTAAGAAATGGTGTCTAAATGCAGTTCATATATTTTGCTCATTTCAAAAATTCATTTATTTGCACCTTGTTTTCTCTGTTTTCAGTGTTCTTTCCCCTATAGAGTTTTTTTTAACATGTGAAGAATATTAACCCTTTATCTTTTATGTTGCAAATAATTTCACTCAGTCTGTTTTATCTTGACTTTACTTATGGATATTTTTTTACCCTGAAAAATATTTCTTATCAAAAAAATGTACTGTCAAGTTTATTGACTTTCCATTGCATGTGTGTATTGAGTCATACTTAGAAACCATTTCCTCACACCAATAATTAGAGAAGAATTAATTTCCTTTTCAGTTTGTATGCATATAGATGTGTGTTTATGTATATATGAATATATGTTTATATGCCTGATTCATTTGGGGTTTATTTTCATGTATGGTTTGAAGTATGGATCTAAATTCATCATTTTTCCAGAGAGCTACCCATTTGCACCACTCATTAAAACATCCACCTTTATCCAGTGATCTCAGTTGTCACTTTTATCATATACTAAATTTTCTTATGTACTTGAATCTATTTCTAGGGGTTCAATTCTGTTTCACTAGTTTTATTGTGTTTTCATGCACCCATAATGCATTAGGTTCTTTATCAATGCTTTACTGTGTATTTAAAATCTAAGACAGCTTGACCTCTACCTGTGTTACCCAAACTCTGAGGTTAAGGGCACTGTCACAGGAAGTCAGGGACCCCGAACAGAGGGACTGGCTGAAGCCACGGCAGAAGAACATAAATTGTGAAGATTTCATAGACATTTATTAGTTCCCCAAATTAATACTTTTATAATTTCTTACACCTATCTTTACTGCAATCTCTGAACATAAATTGTGAAGATTTCATGGACACTTATCACTTCCCCAATCAATACCCTTGTGATTTCCTATGCCTGTCTTTACTTTAATCTCTTAATCCCATCGCCTTCGTAAGCTGAGGAGGATGTATGTCGCCTCAGGACTCTGTGATGATTGCGTTAACTGCCCACATTGTTTGTAGAGCATGTGTGTTTGAACAACATGAAATCTGGGCACCTTGAAAAAAGAACAGGATAACAGCAACCTTCAGGGAACAAGGGAGATGGCCTTGGACTCTTGACTTCCAGTGAGCCAGACAGAACAAAGCCATATTTCTCTTCTTTCAAAAGCAAATCGGAGAAATATTGCTGAATTCTTTTTCTCAACAAGGAACATCCCTGAGAAAGAGAATGCGCCTTGAGAGTAGGTCTATGAACAGCCCCCTTGGAGGCGTCCACTTTTTATGGTTGAAGCCAAAGGGATGAAATAAGCCCCAGTCTCCTGTAGCGCTCCCAGGCTTATCAGGACGAGGAAATTCCTGCCTAATAAATTTTGGTCAGACAGGTTGTCTGCTCTCAAACCCTGTCTCCTGATAAGATGTTATCAATGACAATGCGTGCCCGAAACTTCATTAGCAATTTTAATTTCGCCCCATCCTGTGGTCCTGTGATCTCACCCTGCCTCCACTTGCTTTGTGATATTCTATTACCTTGTGAAGCATGTGATCTCTGTGACCCACATCCTATTCATACACTCCCTCCCCTTTTGAAAATCGCTAATAAAAACTTGGCTGGTTTTACGGCTCAGGGAGCATCACGGAACCTGCCAACATGTGAGGTCTCCCCCGGACACCCAGCTTTAAAATTTCTCTCTTTTGTACTCTTTCCCTTTATTTCTCAAACCAGCCAAGACACTTAGGGAAATAG
This sequence comes from Piliocolobus tephrosceles, assembly GCF_002776525.5. Taxonomy (NCBI): domain Eukaryota; kingdom Metazoa; phylum Chordata; class Mammalia; order Primates; family Cercopithecidae; genus Piliocolobus; species Piliocolobus tephrosceles. The sequence goes on along the minus strand of NC_045456.1, from coordinate 15,764,434 downwards.
AAAAGAACCCACGTTAACTATCGGGGGTGGGTTCTCCTAATAGGGCACAGACCTTGAGAATGCCAAGGCTTCCCGATATTTCTGACACCAGCTGTAAGTGTGAGGTTTCCTGAAATCATCCTCAGGTTTGACATTTGCTAGAGAGAGTCACAGAATTCACTGAGACCTGTTATAATCATGGTTACATGTAGCATATTAAGGATACAAATTAGAACCAGCCAAAGGGAGAGACATGTGGGACAAAGTCTGAGGTATGCAAACAGAAATCCTGGTAATCCTTACCCTGTGGAATCATCGACCTTATCTCCTCTTGGCCACAATGTGTGACAACACATAGAATACTGTCATCCAGGGAAGCCTATGGGAACTTCACAGTCCAGGTGGGTGTGTGTGTGTATGTGTGTCTATATATATATATATATATATATATTTTTTTTTTTTTTTTTTTTTTTTTTTTTTGAGACAGGGTCTTGGTCTATCACCCAAACTTCAGGGCAATGGTGCAATCACAGCTCACTGCCATCTTGACCTCCCAGGCTCCATCAGTCCTTCCACCTCAGCCTCCTGAGTAGCTGGGATTACAGGTGCTTGCCACCACTCTCAGCTAATTTTTGCTTTTTTGTTGAGATTGGGTTTTGCCATGATATACAGGCTAGTATCAAGTTCCTGGATGTCCAAAGTTTGCATTGGCGCTTATTGATTAATTGACCAAGTGGTTGAACTCAGTTTCCCCTTCTCCTCACCCTAGAGATCACGCCAATTACACGTGGTATGAAGGGTGCACTATGAAAAACAAAGGCATTCTTATCACTTGAGAAATTACAAGCATTTAGAGTTTATGTCCCAGGACCTAGAACTGTCTGAGGATGAGGTTGATTTCTTCCTTCACAGCCCCTTCTAGCTGTCTACACACTTTCTGCCAGGGGTTTTTATTGCTCTTCTTGAACATTGATTACTCCATATGAACTTCAGTCAGCTAATCTAACTCCCTAAAATATGTTGTTAGCTGGGTGCAGTGGCTCACGCCTGTAATCCCAGCACTTTGGGAGGCCAAGGTGGGCGGATCACGAAGTCAGGAGTTCGAGACCAGCCTGGCCAATGTGGTGAAACCCCGTCTCTACTAAAAATACAAAAATTAGCCAGGCGTGGTGGCACATGCCTATAGTTCCAGCTACTCAGGAGGGTGAGGCAGAAGAATTGCGTGAACTCAAGAGGCAGAGGTTGCAGTGAGCTGAGATCGTGCCACTGCACTCCAGTCTGGGTGACAGAGCAAGACTCCATCTCAAAAAAAAAAAAAAAGGTTTTGTTAAATTTTTCTTGTGATAACATTAAGTTTACAAATAAAATTATTAAGAAAATAACATCTTTATGATGTTGAGCCATCCTACTCAAGAAAGGGATACTTTTTCATTTCTTAAATCTGTGTGTGTGTCTTTCAGGAGGATTTTTAAGTTGACGCATTGTAGGTTTTGCACATTTCTTGTTACATTTATTCCTAAGTATGTTATCTTCTGTGGTGTTATTGTATGTGGCACTTTCTCTAGCATTATATACACTAAATTATGTTTTTAAGGATATATTAAGGGTCTTGATTTCTGTATGTTCTGTATGTTAATTTTTTGTTGTTGTTGTTGTTGTTGTTGTTGTTGTTGTTTTTGAGACAGAGTCTTGCTGTTGTCCAAGGCTGGAGTGCAGTGGTGCGATCTCCGCTCACTGCAGTCTCCGCCTCCTGGGTTCAAGCTGGAATCACAGGCATGCGTCACCATGCTCAGCTAATTTTTTTTTAAATATATTTTTAATAGAGACGGGGTTTCGCCATGTTGGCCAGGCTGGTCTCAAACTCCTGACCTCAAGTCATCCGGCTGCCTCAGCCTCCCAAAGTGCTGGGATTACAGGAGTGAGCCAGTGCGCCTGGCCAATTGTATGTTAATTTCTTCCAGCTCCTTTATTGAATTATTTTATTGTGTGAAGTAATTGTGTTATTCGCTAAAGATTATTGTTTCTCTAAGGTTTTTCAGATTTCATCTACAAAATAATGGAAATGTTATTTCTCTGTTTAATTTTTATGCCTATATTTGGTTTATCTGTTCTGCTTTCAATAGCAAATGCTTCTAGTGTAAGATTAAATAGCAGTGGAGATATTTTGCATCCATGCTTGCATTTATGGAATGAATCCTATTTGTCCATGGCATATTATTTTCTTAATGTGGTGTTGGATTATGTTTGATAGTATTTTATTTAGTATTTAATCACAAATATTTATAGCTGATATTGGTCTGAAAAATTCTTTTATTATTCACTGGCATACTTTTTAGTTGGCATCTAAATTCTTTCATATGCCTATAGATGTATTCAATTATTCCTTCATATGATAGTAACTTGAAACTGTTATCCGTGTAGATGACCAAAGTCTCATTTAGCATTTGACCATTTGACATTATCATTCTTTCCTTCTTGAATTAATATTTCCTTTTACTTTTGTCAAAGAATGTTCATTTTAATATAATATTTTGAAAATGTTTTTATTAGTATTCCTCTAAAATCATATATGGATATAAACTGAAAATTAAATTTTTTCTAATTCCTAAAACAACATGTTCTTATATGTTAACCTTTTCCTATGACTTATTTAGAATTATATATTTTTTAATTATACTTTGTGAAAACGTAACTATATACATAACAAATATGTCCTGAGACATACGTTTTTATGCAGGAAAATTGGGGACAGGAAAATAACAGGAAACTATGCATAGGCCTCTAAATACCCAATATTCTCATGGTGCAATCATCTATCATTTTACTAATCAGTTGGGGACCAATCTATTGTGTGCCTCCTGGAACCAGTGCTACTATGTCAGCCAGTCACTTGATCCAGAACTTCCCCCACTGTTAATTAATCTGTAGATAAGTTCCATCTGGTAATTGCAACTCACAGGAGTTGAAGTCATAGATGCTTTAACCGAAGTCTAGTTCCCTCATGCTTGCCTGGGACAAATGAACTTACCTCATTTAATCTCTGAATAACATACTCCTGCCACACCCAATTCATATATTTGATTTTTAAAATTCTGATGGCATTATAGTGCAATTTTACTCATTCCCAGAAATAAATACATATATAATATATTCTTTATATAGAAAAATAGAGATTATTGGAATGGGTTTTAAAGTTTCACATATGTGTTTTATTTTTGTGTGTATGCTTATATATGCATATAATATACACCTAAAATGTTACAATATATGCCTAATATAATTTAATATACAACTAAAATTATGGATCTATTAATACAAAAAGAAAGAACATTAGAGGATAAATAATTGAAGGTAAAAATAACTTTGAAATTAGTCTTAATTGATTCAATAGATAACTGCTCAAAACAATAATATCAGCAGTATATTAAATTATCATAGCTTATGAGTAAGTGAAACAAATGATAGCAATATTATAAAGATGGGAGGAAGGAATTGCAAATCCTCTTCTGGACTACCCATGAAATGGGATAATATGATTTTCAGGTATATTTAGATTAGTGTAACTCTGGTATAAATTCTTGGTCAACCACTGCAGTTGTTTAAAAAGAGGAATAATTGGGTTGGGTGCAGTGGCTTATGCCTGTAATCCCAACACTTTGGAAGGCCAAGGCAGGCGGATCACCTGAGGTTGGGAGATCAAGACCAGCCTGACCAACATGGGGAAACCCTGTCTCTACTGAAAATACAAAATTGGCCGGGTGGGTGGCGCATGTCTATAATCTCAGCTACTCGGGAGGTTGAGGCAGTAGAATCCCTTGAACCCAGCAGGCAGAGGTTGTGGCAGTGAGCCGAGATCATGCCATTGCACTCGAGCCTGGGCAACAAGAGCAAAACTCCGTCTCAAAAAAAAAAAAAAAAAAAAAGAGGAAGAAAGAAAAGGAAAAATTGATATATTCAGATAGGAGAGAAAAATTGAAATATACAAAATGCTCAATTTAAACCAGAGAAGAGAGAAAATGAGGGAGGATTAGAAACAACAACAAAGAACAAGTGCTACAGATGCAAAACAGTTTCAAACTTGGTAGATTTTAGTCTCACTGTATCATTAGTTGTTTTAAATGCAAATGGTCTAGATATAGCAATTAAATTCAGATACTGTCAGAATGGGTCTTAAAAAAAGAAGATCCAACCATATGGTGTCTACAAAACCCACTTTAAATATAGAGACAGATTGAAGATAAAGGGACAGAGAAAGATATACTAATAATAATCAAAAGAAAGCAGGAGTAGCTAGCTATACATTAATTACAGACAGAGCAGATTTCAGAGAAAGAAAAATTATCAGTGATGAAGAAGAACATTACGTTAAGATAAAGCGGTCAATTCATCAAGGAGACATAACATGCTTAATATACATGGACGTGACTCACAATACATGAGACAAAATCTGAAAGCTGAAAAATATCAAAATATTTGCAGATTAAACACCACACTGGTAAATAACACATGGCTCAAAAAAGAAGTCTGAAGAGAAATTTCAAAATACTTTTAAGTATATGAAAATGAAAGTAAAACGTCAAAATTTTTGACATATAGCAAAAGCACTATTTATAGGGAAAAATCATAGCATTGAAATACATGTATTAGGCCAGGCGCGGTGGCTCATGCCTGTAATCCCAGCACTTTGGGAGGCCGAAGCAGGCAGATCACGAGGTCAGAAGTTTGAGACCAGCCTGACCAATATAGTGAAACCTCGTCTCTACTAAAAATACAAAAATTACCTGGACACAGTGGTGGGTGCCTGTAATCCCAGCCACTCGGGAAGCTGAGGCTGGAGAATCGCTTGAATCCGGGAGGTGGAGGTTGCAGTGAGCCGAGATTGCGCCACTGCACTTCAGCCTGGGCGACAGAGCAAGACGCTGTCTCAAAAAAAGAAAAAAGAAAGAAATACATATATTAGAAAAGAAGACTCAAAATGAGTAGCTGAAGCTTCTATTTTATGAAACTTAAAAAAAAAAAAGCAGAAGAAAAGAGATCATAAAAAATGAGAGCAGAACACAATGAAATTAAAATTTTAAAAAAATAGAGAAAACCAAATGAAAGAAAAAGCTGGTTCTTTGAATGTGTCAACACAATTGATAAGCCTCTAGCTAGTCTAACCAAGGGAAACACAAAGAAGACACAAATTTCCTTTCAGAAATGAAAGGAAAGAATTACTACTAACTCCACAGACATTAAAAGGATAATGAAGGAATATTATGAACAACTCTATGCCCACAAAGTTGGTAAATTTGGATAAAATGGGCCAACTCCTTGAAAGGAAAAATCTACCAAAATCTGTACAAAGAGAAATAGATAATTTGAATAGGCTTATATATGTATTAAAGTAGTTGAATCAATAATTAATAACTTCCCAAAAAAGTACTGGTTTCCAAGTGTTCACAGTTGAATTCTACTCAACATTTAAAGAAGAAATATTTCAGTTTTCTACAGTCTCTTCAAAAAAGGGAAGCAGAAGGAACGCTTCTTAACTCATTCTCTGAGGCCAGCATTATCCTGACACCAAAACCAGGTAAAGACATTACAAGAAAAGGAAACCAGATATCTATATTTTTCAAAGACATAGATGCAGAAATTTCTGAACAAAATATTAGGAAATTGAATCCAATATTAGGAAATTGAATCCAATCATGTATTAACAAAATTATACATCGTGATTACCAAATGGAACTTATTCCAGGTATACAAGAATGGCTCAACATTTAAAAATTAATTAATGAAAAGAAAAATATCATATGATTGTATCAGTATATGCACAAAAATTGACAAAATCCAAAATCCATTTGGGATAAATATCCTCAGCAAACTAGGAGTAGAAGGGAACTTTCTCAAGTTGATAAAGGGTATCTTAAAAAAAGAAAAACCTTTAGCTAACGTCATGCCTAATGGTGAGAAAATATATTTACTCTTAAGATCAAGAAGCAGGCAAGATGTCTCCTCTTCTATTCAACAATGTACTGGAAGTTCTAGTTAATGCAGTAATACAAGGAAAGGATATAAAACATGTACAGATTAAGGGGGAAGAAATAAAACTGTCTTTCTTCACAAATGATATGATTATATATGTATAAAATCCCCAAATCAACGTAATCTTGTAACTAATAAGTTATAGCAAGGCCACAGAATACAAGGTTAAACTGCAAAAGCCAGTCAGTCTCCTATAGGCCAACAATAATTATTGGAATTATTGGAATTTGGAATTAAAAACCCAATTAGCACCACAAAAGTGAAATATGTAGGAATAAATCTAACAAAATATGTATAAGATCTACACAAGAAAAATACAAAACTCTAATGAAAATAAAAAGTCTAAACAAATGCAATGATATTCCATATTCATGGATAGAATGACTCAATGTTGTTGTCAGTTCTTCCAAAATTGATCTAGAGGTTCAACACAATTTCCATGATAATTACTGAGCTAATTGCTTCATGAGTCAAAGGTAGTGTTGGGGTGCAGAGAATAATACCCCAAAGTATGAGGTGCTTTGGCATGCTGAACATTTTTGAAATAAAGGAAATTGGAAGGCCTTAGAAGCTGCCTCAGAACCAAGAACTTTCTAACCCTCCCTTGTTTCTCCCCACATCCTCAAGCACAGGGAGGGGTTCCCTCTGGAAGTTCCTTCCTCTGACTGAGGAAAACTTCTGAAAGAAATGCGGTTGTCTTAAGATGCCCTCCCTAGGAATCTCATCAACTAACTGGGAAAGTTTAATACTGGAGAAGAGAAAAAACTTAATGTAGTCACCATGCCCAGATAGACTTTTCCTCTATTTTTCAGAGGGCAGATCCTAGAGATTACCTAAGAAACTTTATCTGCATAATAAAGCAATCTTTGTTCACAGTGGATTTCTGCCCCACACCTTCTGTCATAACTTACAGGTCCCATTTAGCTTCCAAAGACAATCATTTACAAACTATTTTCTGCTCTTTGGGTCATTCAATTCCCCAAAATTATTATTTACTACTCCTCAAAATTGCCTACACCTCCCATTTCTGTCTCCTCATAAATAGGATATTTAAGCCTCAACCATCTGGCCCTTCTTTGAGTCTTATATTTTATATGGCTCCCATGCTTATGTACATTAATACATTTGTATGCCTTTTCTCTTGTTAATCTGTATATTGTCAGTTGTTTAGCACTTTAGAGGGAAGGGAAAATTCCTTTTGCCCCTACAGTAGTTTCTTATCCCAAAGGATGTGACAAAAAAACAAAAACAAAATTCACTGCATCTTACGAGAGTCCACTGGGAAAGATAAATGGAAATGCAAAAGGCACTTGCTCCGTTGGAAAAAAATTTGTCAGTTTCATCTCTTTGTCTACACATTTTGAATTTGTTCTCATGTTGAAGTAACAATACAGTAATTATTCACTCTCTTATATTTATGCTATCATGTTCAGTCTTTTGAATATACCAGACATCAGCAAATGGCAGCCCGTTGCCAAATTCAGTTTGATTCCTGTTTTTGTAAATAAAGTTTATTGGATCATATCCCAGGTTATTGATTTGTGTATCATCTGTGGCTGCTTTTGTGCTACAGTGGCAAGTTGAGTAGCTCCAACAGTGACCACGTGGCCTGCAAAGCCAAATACATTTACTATCTGACTCTTTATGGAAAATGTTTGCAGATCCCTGGCATTGATAATTTTTAGAAAACCTTCAGCACCCACAGGAAATGTGTAAGAGAAGTACAGCTGGTTGGTTAAGTTCAGGACTGCCCTAACAGGGATACTATAGCTTTGTTTTAAGCTCTGCTAAAGAAAGTACAAAAGGTATATTTATAGTTGGCTGTGAAGAAGACTCAAAGTAAAACATTTTTATGCAATACGTATCAATGTCCATTTCACAATTGTTTAATTTATGCTGTAACAGTGTGTGGTGCTAAAGTTGTTTTATAAAAATCATTTTATTGCAATTATAATTCTCTTATACTTATTGGATGGTTGTGCCAGCCAAAAAACCTACTCTACTAAAAATAGAGCTTTAAAGATAGAATGGATCTTAGACATAATTGGATTCTTTTTTCAAGAGGGAAAATCATACTATAGAAATTAAGATTTTTTTCTAACTACCATACCGTGATTGAATATCACTTTACCTCTGGACCTGCCTGAACATATTCCTGAAAGAAATATGAAAGTAGTTCAATATTGGACCCACTGTCATTGAACCCAACCTGAGGGTCTACAGGCAATTTTTTGGTATTTGACTGATTGCCTACTATATTTTTCCATATTATTTTTCTTCTTCATTTTTATGGTAATCTAATAATTAATGAAGCATGCCCTGCATCATCAAGATGGCTGACTTTCCATGTGACCCATTATGACGTCTGCTACCTTTGTCTGTGTTTCCAATTGCTTCGTGCCAAGTAATGCCCTTTAATTGTTGAAGGTGGTGGAAAAAAAAAGAACAATGGATAAGGGGTGTCAGAATATGCCACCTCAAAATATGCCTCTTTGATCTATGGATTATTTTGGGCTAAAGATCATTGAGAATCAGCAGACACAGGAAAGCCTTTAGAAACAGGGCACAAGTTTTTGTTTTGTATGTAAATTTCCATGGATAAAGAAAATTTCCATTTGTCAAAGATATCTCCTTCTCCCAATATCAGCAAGAGAATAATTCTTTTTCTTTTTTCTTTCTTTTTTTTCATCTTCCCAAATTGAAACTCTATACCCAATAAACACTATCTTCCTATTCTCCCGTCTCTCCAGCCCTAGCAAATATCATTCTGCTTTCTGACTCTGTGAATTTAATGTCTCGAAATACCTAATATGAGTGGAAACATACAAGTACAGCATTTGTCCTTTTCTGACAGGTTTATTTTTCTTAGCATGACTTTCCCTTTGCAGGACATGAAAGCAATGCACATGTTTGAGAAAGTCTGTGGTCTCCTATAAAGCATTTACACCTGGCCCTTCTAAGTTACCTTTTGTCAGACATGCACAGGAATGTGTGACTGCCTGAAGAGGTGGATTGCAGATCACACTGGCGGTAAACAGTGGGAGTATTTCCATATCCTAGCAATTTGTGGGGACACATCAAGTGAAGTAGCCCTGCCTTGCTGTTTTTACTTAATTTAGCAGGAGAGGTGGGGCTGCTGAAATTCAGCCCCTCTCAGGGTGGGCTATCAGGTCGGATTTCATATTTGTGTGATATGTCTCTTTGTTCTATAAGCCTTTAGCTGGGTTTGGCTGTGGAAGCTCAGTTGCAGGCAGACTGTCTACTCCAGTTGCCAAAAATGAGCAGGCTCCCTTGTGTTGTCTGGGCTCCTTAGAGAATCTTGGTGTGATGTGCTGCCAGGGCTGAGAGACAGTGGTGAATGCTTCCAGGGCACGATGTCCCATAATTTTCTAGACTCTCATTTCTTTTCTTTTTTAATAAAATATTTACCTTGTTTTAAATTTATTAGAATTTCTATACTTGAGACTTGGTGAGGCTCAACAATTCTAAAACATTCTCAGAAACTATTTTTATATCATCTGTTCTTTTTATTTCTTCTGGAATTTCAGTTATAGTATTCTCCCTTTATCATTTAGTTCCTTGAACTTTCTTTTATTTATTTATTTTTTTTATTATACTTTACCCTAGAACTTAGACTCTCATTTCTGCTGACGTTTTATTACATATGATAATAATGATGGTGGTACCTACAGTAGTGGTTGATATTTTCTAGAAGAAATAATACATGTGGATTTATTCCTCCAGCCACAGAAGCATGCTTTCCTCTTTTTAGACTACTAGAGTTCACTCAAACAACATGTGATTGGGTCATGTGTTGTGCACCAGTATAAACACAGCATTTATATACCCAGATTGCCTCTCTTCTTTTCTGGTTGCCTTGAGACAATTGAAAGAAACTACTTGGTGCCAGGGCCATTGTAAACACTGATAGCCAGGTACTGATTGATCATCATGGACCTTGCATAAGCTGTTATTACTTCTATAAACCTTAACTAAGAAGGTGGTGTATTAGACTGTTTTCACACTGCTAATAAAGACATACTTAAGAGTGGGTAATTTATACAGGAAAAAGGTTTAATGGACTTACAGTTCTACATGGCTGGGAAGCCTCACAATCATGCTGGAAGGCAAGGAGGAGCAAATCATGTCTTCCATGGATGGCAGCAGGCACAAAGAGCTTGTGCAGGGAAACTACCATTTTTAAAACCATCAGATCTCATGAGACTTACTGTCATGAGAACAGCATGGGAAAGACCTGTCCCCATGATTCAATTACCTCCCACCAAGTTCCTCCCACAGCATGTGCGAATTGTGGGAGTTACAATTCAAGTTGAGATGTAGGTGGGGACACAGCCAAACCATATCAGGGAGAATAAAAAGTCTCTTCTTTGTGGCAATTTTTTTTCTGCTCTAAGCTGGTTTTGCTCTGAGCACTATGAGACCCATCATTTATTTCCCAATGATGCACATATAATATTTGGAGTAACTTCTGACCATCTTTTTCCTTGACCTCTCTTGTCCAGTTATTCACCAAGTCCCAAAGAGTCTTTATGCTGAGTGCATCTTGTAGTGATCACTCTTTTCCTTCTCCTTACCCATAGGCTAATCTTTTCATTAGCCTTTGGCCGTAGATTCCTAGCTCATATTGTGTTTCACCTTCACCGTCCTCATTATACAACTAATGGCGTTATCTTCCTAGATTCAACTCTGCTCAAAACTTCCATTGGTCAGGTATTGTAACAGGTAATATTCAAGGCCCTATAAAATGTGGCCATTATGAGAATTTATTTTACTCGCCACAAGAACACACTTACATGATTTTTCTGTTTCAAACCTCTCATAGCCAAACTCTCATCTTATGCACGTATATTGTCTGATTCATAGAACCTCAAAGCTCTGTATAAAGCAGCCCTCCCTGCCTCCCTCCTTCCTCCTTTCCTTTCTTTTCAATCTCACCCATTGTTCTCTATGCACCAACAACACTATCTTCCTTTGTATCTGAATACACCAAGCCTTTCACTGCTCAGCGTCCTTTGTAGACAATGTTCCCTCTTCCTGGCAAATGCTTCTCTAAACCTCTTCACATGGCTCCATGGCTACTGCATTTTTATCTTTCCATTTGCAGATGAAATGTCGTTTCTGTAGAGAATTCATGGATTCTATTTCTTGCAGTGCCTTGATAAAAGCAGCCTCCCAGAAGTTTCATGCAACAATTCTGTCTACAGTCCACTTGTAAACACAAGAACCTTCAGGCTTTTTCTGCTCATGTATAGCAAAAATTACATACTCCACATTTTTTGTCTACTACATGTGACAAATTTACCAGATGTTTTTAAGGTCATCAGGTATCTAGCCTAAAATATCAGTTTCTTTGCTGCCTGCTCCCAATATAAGCAATGCCACATTTTGTTGTAATTGTTATTGTTATTTAGCACCACACTTCTGTTATCATTTTCCATAGAGGTTAGGACATAAGCTAAATTGCTGTAAAACTGAGATCCAAAAACATGGTAGCGCAAACAAGATAAGAGTTTTATTTCTTTCTGACCCAATTCAACCCCAACACTGTATATACTTAGGCTTTGTTCCAGAAAGTCATCGAGAGAGAGAGTTTTTTGAGTTGTTCTCTTCCTCACCAATAGGATGCCTGCTGCAGAGTGGTTATTTTATTTCTCATTCAGCCTCATCTCACCTAGTATTTGTTGGTGCTTGTCCCCAGCCAGGGAGTCTTTTGCATCCAGCTTGACATATCCTGCCTGCACTGATTTCAGCAAGAGCTCATTGTTTCAGCCCTTCATGGAGGACCTTCAGTTCTGGAGAACTGACCCGTGCTGACTTAGCTGAGACCTGCGGATGCAGATACCTTCTCTAGGCACCTCCCTACCACGCACTGACATTTGCTCCGTCTGATAGCCTTTCATTACACATTGCATTTTGATGTTACACATTTTTCCCTTTGTTTTACCAAAGATGAAATTTGTGTTTCTGCTTCTTATTTTCCAATTTTTAGGGGTGATTTCCAAGGAGCTCTCTGGAAGTTAGGTGAGGGGTATGTAAATAATGTGAAGTGCATCATTTTTCTGACATAAGGTAACTTTAAACATTGAACTCATTGGGGCACTGAGGCCATAATGTATAAAAGTTTAAGCTAAACAAGAACAGAGTACACATCCTAACAAATAATTTTAATTTTTTCTTATTTCTACATATGGTGTAAGGAGCATCAATTATGCACCATTTTAGATGGGACCTGTTATTTAATCTGCTCCAGATATGAAAGACAAAAGGAAAAATGGTGACTTAGTAAAGTTAAGTAACTGCGATGGTTAATTTTATGTGTCAACTTGACTGAGCCACAGGGTGTCCAGACATTTGGCCTAACATGATTCTGCATATGTCTGTGAGGATGTTTCTGGATGAGATTCTCACTTGGATCCACAGAGTGAGTAAAGCAGATTGTCCTCCTTGCTGTAGGTAGGGCCTCATCTGGCCAGTTGAAGACCTGAGTAGAACACAAGGGCTGAGTAAGAGGAAACTCCTTCTGGCTCACTACCTGAGCTGGAACATGGATCTGGAACATTGGTTTGTGGAGTTTAGACTCACAATGAAATATTGGCTGTTTGGGGTCTTGAACCTGTCACCTTGTGGACTAGAAATTACACCATTGGCTCTCTCGATTCTCTGGACTTGGACTTGAACTGGGCTCTCCTGAGCCTCAAGCTTGTTGACTACAGATCTTGGAACTTCTGGCCTCCATAATTCCATGAGCTAATTCCTCATAGTAAATGTCTTCATGTATAGGAATGGGATAGATAGGGACATAAAAGAATATCTTAAGGAATTGAAATGTCCAATATTTGGATCTGAGTGTTGGCTGCCCTGTTAGAAACATTTGCCAGAATTGATTGAGTTCTACTGTAAGAGTCCTATATTTTGTTGGATTCAAATTATGCCCCAGTAAAGCCTTATTAACATATCAAGAAAATCACACAACTAGTTAATGGCAGAGATTGCATTACAGCAGATTTCTGTGTAATCTCCAAGTGTGTACTCTGACCTCCATATCACACTAACCTGCACAAAGGAAAGTATATGCAGTGACTAATAGTGATTACCAATATGCTCCTTAGAAACCTTTCAGGGTTCATGTTTTCTACTCCAGCATTTCTTATTAATTTGAATTATGACTTCGTATTTAATTAGACAGGATGATCGATTGAGATTGGTGTTCTTCAATGCAATGCATTTATTACATTCCATCAAGGAGTAAGGGGATGGCACACAACTGAATTCTCCAGGTAACTTAAACTCCGGTGTAACTTTTTCATTGATCAAATAAATGAGCTGTTAGACTGGTGTCATGGGAAATCTTTTAACAAGAGTGATGTATATCCCCTCCTTCAGGGTATAATGTTTATTATGGAGCCCTTTGCTTGACTGCCAGTGTTGTGAACTTCAGCTCTTCCCTTCTGCTGTGTCTTCATATAGGCAGACAGATAGCTATACCATTACAGGCTTACATTCAGGGTCATAAGGAGGCGAATTTCTTTTTGTTCTCACACAAAATGGCAATGAGATAGCTGAGTTTTATTTTTTTTCCTCTGTTTTTTAACTGGCAGAACATCACTTCTCAGTTTTCAACACTGCCCATTTTTCTGACCTCCCTGCTTAGTTCTCCTTTCTACCCAGTTTATTATCTCTTATAGTTGCCTGTATAATATCAATGCATGCCATTATGGAAAATACTCAGCAGTCATAATTAGTAGATACACACTGATGGAAGTCCTTGAACTGTGAGCATTCCTTTCTAAATTTGTAACAACTATTTTACTTGAATGCATCATACATTTTTGAGAACCAATAGGTTTGTTGGAGATAATAAATTTACCATGTATATCTAGTGGAAAATGGGGAACTGCAAGCAAATTAGAGCATGTATCAGCTGAAAACCTTTTTGTATTTTGTGTGGCATGTTTTATTTTGTGTGTGTGGCATCTGGTGGTTTCCTATATGACTCTAAGCCAGATTGCCATTGGCTTTCAGATATTTTAGGCAGACTTGATACACAGTAGAGTCTTTTCCAGGAACAAGGTTGCATGATGGACTTATCTGCAGGAACCTCAGAGAATGGAAAAATCAGAAAGAAATTGGGAACAATTCAAAGCCATAGTCTTTCAAGAGAGGGTAGTCCTTAGTAAATTATTGTTTCCAGATTGTCCCAATCCAGGGAACTTGGACTTATTTCTTTGATTTCCAATTTTAATTTTAATTAATTTGTTTTATTATTTTTTAGAGGTCGGGTCTCACTTTGTTGCTCAGGCTGGAGTGCAACAGAGCCACTATAGCTCACTGCAGCCTCTAACTTCAGAGCTCTAGCAATCCTCCCACCTCAGCCTCCCAAGTAGTCAAAACTACCTGTGTGCACCACCATGCCTGGCTAATTTTTTAATTTTTTCATAGAGACAGGGACTCACAATGCCAGCCAAGCTGTCTTGAGCTTCTGGCCTCAAGTGAGCCTTTTGCCTTGGCTTCCCAAAATGCTGGGATTGCAGGCATGAGCCTCAGTGCCTGACCCATCAAGTTGTTTCTGTGGAAAAGAAAGAATACAAGTCTAAACAAAACAACAACAAAGCAAAGCAAAGCCTAGCATGGCAACAACAAGGATCCTGGTTCCACTTCAGGGCAGAATGAAGCTAGGCACCCCATTTCAGAGCCTCAGGGTGTGGTGCAAGTGCTCACTTGAACACGCCGCATGGCAGTGCCGGACTCAGAGGTGTCTGCTGTGGTGTTGGGAAGGCCACTATCACACCTTTACAGTGGAATATTTTACTGTGTACAGCAGCATGAAGTGTCATAATGGTAACCCATATTTATTTTTTGAAGATGATGGTGCTTTCTCTTGGTTTTATTAACTTCTTAGAGAGTGGCATGCTATGTGTTCAATCAACACTATCAAATCTACACATTTTAAAGCAAGTTATTATAAAATACTGGACCAATTGTTGGGAAAAGCTGGGAAAATCCTGCTGATTCTACCAGATACTCTTGACCTTTAGCAAATAGCTGGATCACTTTAGATTTGAAATCATATCCTGCCAGCATAGCTGAAAGTTTGTTGAAGGAGTCCAATACATTTGGCCAAAGAATCAGAAACCACTAGTGTAGCAGAAACAGAATGAAAGGCCTAAGCGTTAATTCCAAATGCTTGGCAACAGCGCTACCAAAGTTGTAGAATGATGGCCAGAGTGTCGTGTTCTTGCTCTGAGGAATGGTTTAATTGAGGTATCAAGGCAGAGGCACAGTTTCTTCAGGCACAAGGAATTGGGGATACAGTGCTGCGTTTTTTTTCCTCTTTCTCTTCACTTATTGGAGGCAGCGTGCCTAGCGAGAGCATGTGTTCTAGTCTGACCCTCTATGCTCTAAGTTTTACATGGTCACAATCCCATTTAATATGCGGGGTCTGGTATGATTTAACACCGCTCTTGATTGGGTGGTCACCGCTCTTGATTGGGTGGGAAAATAAATTCTTCTGGGATTTGGATTTATTCTGTCATCGATAAGACACAATAGCAATAAAATGTCTATGTAGAAATAACCAGTCCCCACTGAAGTCTACTGAGATCCTTAGGTTCCTTTGGGGAAAGTGGGTAATTTCTTTGAGTTTCCCCTTTTGTAAAAGGGTATGGGAAGAGGGCTTCTCCCTGAATAAGTTTCAGATTTGTTAAACCTTCTTTAGTGGAGATGCTCTGTACATTGTTTACTTCTGGTTGTTGAAATAGAAAGTAATCATGGGCATATGATTTCCAATGTGAATTTCAAATAATTTTAAAGATGAGTCATAAAAGGAATTTTGTTACTTTGTGGTAACTGGTGTGATCTAACAACAAGCAAACATTTGCTAAATGAAAAATGCAGTCATTCATTTTGCCCAATGAGAATAATTTATTTATACAATAAGCAAAGATACTGCTTTTCTTCTTTTTAAATTTTGATATTAGGCTGATTTATTTTTTCTTCTTTGGTGTCTAAAAGTCTCAGAAGTTGACTGTAGTATTTATTTCAGAGGTCATTATGGTGGCTGTCTAGCCAATTTGGCATCTCTTGTTTCTTGTATATTCCCAGTTGAGTCTATGATATGAATTTGATTCTATCATGTGAATTTATGGCTTATTTATTTGGTTTTGGACATTTTTTTTTTTAACAATGGTAGTTCAAACTTATTTTTCACTGTGCTTTTTGGTTTTGGAAATTTCCCATCCTGTCTTGACATTTGGAGATGGATTTTAATAACTTACACGTGTAAACAGTAGAAAATATAACCCATTTGTGACCACCAAGAATAATTCCAGGCACCAAGGAGACATTGGTGGGAATATGGAGTCCCCTGTGCACTCTCTTTGCATTTCCACAAGAACATCTATTAGCACAAAACTTCTGGTCACTCTGCTTCGCACTCACTAGCCCCCAGGTGGACAGACTCCTCGTACCTACTGTGAGCTTGGGACAAGCAGTTTGGAGTACATAGCTCTTTCTTCCCTCTTAACATTCACTTCCGGGATGCAGGCTGCCCAGCAAGAGCATGTGTTCTTATCTGATCCTCTATGATCTGTGTTTTACAGGGTCACATCCCCATATAATATGGGGTAGCTGGGATCATATAGCACTGCCCTTATTTGGATGGGGAAATGAAATCTCCTTCTGAGATTTGGTTTTAGCCCATCATTGATAAGCATCCCATGCCTTTATTGCCAATAAAGGCTAGATTAGAAGATATAGTTTAGATACATAGTTTCTTAGTCATTTCCCCAACTGCTTTGCAGAAGACAAAGAAGTGTGACTTGAGAAGGCTCAAACACTAAATTCTAGCACTTTATCTGTGAGCCTTGAGGAATAGACGTGGATTGGAATTTGGGACCACACTATGAAGAATTCAGTGAGGTTTTGAGTAGAGGTTGGGCTAATGGCTTCAGGCCTTGGGATGACCAAGTGACTTGGCTAGAGTTGAACTTTTTTCCCTTTAGCGAGTCACTCCAGTTTTGGTCATACTGATCGTACACAAATGTTTTCACAGTGACAGGTTACCTTAGGCAGACCTTCTAGAGAAAAAGAAGAAAGAGACAAGCCTTAGCATGCATGTATGGGATTCAGCAAAGATATGAGTCTTGGGGTGCAGGTGGAGGCAGCTTCACATTGGATCACACAGGCCTTAGACATACAAATGTCTCCACAGCTACTGGGAGGCTTGAAGACTTCCAAGACATCATATATGAAGAAAGGACTTGATTCCAATAAATTATATACATTTTTTCATATAATGAATTATCAGATCTTATGGGGTGAAAATTGGCAATCTTTTTTGTTTGTTTGTTTGTTTGTTTTTATTGAGGCAGGATCTTGCTCTGTTGCCCAGGCTGGAGTGCAGTGGCATGATCAAGGCCCATTGCAGCCTCAACCACCCAGGCTCAAGTGATCCTCCTGCCTCAGCCTCCTGAGTAGCTGGGACTACAGATGCACACTGCCATGCTCAGCAATTTTTTTTTTTTTAATTTTCTTGTACAGATGGAGTTTCCCTATGTTGCCAAGGCTGGTGTCAAGCAATTCTCCCACCTTGACCTCCCAAAATACTGGGATTATAGATGTGAACCCCTGTACCTGGGCTCTTTTGCCT
This sequence comes from Piliocolobus tephrosceles, assembly GCF_002776525.5. Taxonomy (NCBI): domain Eukaryota; kingdom Metazoa; phylum Chordata; class Mammalia; order Primates; family Cercopithecidae; genus Piliocolobus; species Piliocolobus tephrosceles. Next base: position 15,746,760 of record NC_045456.1, on the reverse strand, counting down.
TTTTTTCTTTAAAAAAATAAGGTGTTTTATAGTCAGGATCTCCTGCCAGGACTTGAAATTGCATTGAGTTCAATTGCGGGACCATCTCTGTTTGGAACCACATAAATATGTAAACTTTAAGTTTTCCTGAAATTTATTTTTTCACTTGATTTCTTAATTTTTTAATTGATATATAATAATTGTACATATTTATGGGGTACATAATGATATATATGTTATGTGCATATTATGTTTAGTGATCAGATCAGAGTAATTAGCATATCCATCATCTCAAACATTTATCATTTTTTTGTGTTGGGAACATTCAATGTCCTCCTCCTGGCTATTTTTAAAAACTATTAATAACAAGCTGTCATTGGCAGGAGAATAAATAATAGCTGCAACAGACTCTACTGCATTTGAAGTTGTTAACTGCAGTTACCCAAGTAAAGTGTGCAGGGCAAGTCTCTTGAATTATTTTCTTCAGGTTACTAAGAGCCTCTCAGCACCATATGGACTAAGTTAATTTTAGGTTTGAATATTATTTCAGCTTATAAAATAACTCTAAGTGTCAAAACCCAATTGTAGCATGACCTATGGCAGAGTGGTAGATTTTAATAAGTGAATGCATGAATTGAAATGAAATGACATGTCGTTTCCATAAAATGACTGTGTTATCATCTTGATTGAAGGAAATAAGAGAAATTATTCAACTTGGTCATTGCAAACCCAAATAAGGAAAATTACAGGTCTTTGTCTGAACAGTTCTCTGGGAATCAGATTTGCTCAGGAAACCAGGGAGTAACTGAAGAGTTCCAAAATGCATGCTTCTGAAGAAACTCTGGAAAACTCCTCAAAAATACATTCTAGAACACCTTAGACAGGTGGAAGCTGGGTCAGAAAGCACAAGAGAATAAAGGAACTCCAGTTCAGCACTTAATAATAGTTCCTTCTTGAAGGAAGATTGATTTCCATGCAAACTGAGCTTTTAAAAACTCAGCCAACTTTTCAGAAAGGACATAGAAACAGTAGAGGAAAATAAAACATTAGAATCTTATCCCACTAATGGAGAAAAAGGTAAAGCCCAAAGAATTGCTACTCATGGTTTAGAACATTCAAATGCAGAAAAAAGTCAGTTATGAGTAGAATAAGACAGAGGATGCAGTTGTCCACAGACTGGTAGCAAAATATAGCTCCAAAATGATTATCAGTGGAGCCTATTTAGACTTCTGCTGAGGGTGATTCTCCAGTATGCAGTACAAGAAACCTGAGTCCAGGTTTGGGTGGGCTGAACTCTAAAACTTTTGGAGCCCACAATATGAAATTATTACAAATTTATTTGTATTTATTAATTTATTTTTGAGATGGAGTCTCACTCTGTCACCCAGGCTGGAGTGCAATGGCGGGATCTCGGCTCACTGGAACCTCCACCTCCTGGGTTCAAGCGATTCTCCTGCATCATCCTCCCTAGTAGCTGGGATTACAGGCATGCGCCACCACTCCCAGCTAATTTTTACTAGATATGGGGTTTCACCATGTTGGCCAGCCTGGTTTCTAAGTCCCGACCTCAAGTGATCCACTTGCCTCAGCCTCCCAGAGTGCTAGGATTACAGTCATAAGCCACTGCACCCGGCCAGAAAATATTACAAATTTAAATATAGAAAATGAAGTAAGAAAATTGCACAGCTACGTAGACTCAGAAATCACAATAAAATGCAAATTTTAGAAATCTGACAAATATCAGAAACATCAAATATCCAGAAAAAGAAGACAATAATGTTTTAGTTCACTGCTAAACTTCCTTATGTAATACTTTTTTCCATTTTACTGCTTCTTCATATGACCAAATAACATTTATAGTACCACCGTTCATAAAGAGACCTAAACAAAAATTTATTCTTTATTCTAGCATGGCTACTAACATTTAATAATTTATGGCTGGGCACAGTGGCTCACACCTGTATTCCCAGCACTTTGGGAGGCTGAGGCTGGTGATCACCTGAGGTCAGGAGTTTGAGACCAGCCTGGCCAACATGGCAAAATCTCGTCTCTACTAAAAATACAAAAAAAAAAAAAAAAATAGTTGGGTATGGTGGTGCATGCCTGTAATCCCAGCTACTCAGGTGGCTGAGGCAGGAGAACTGCTTGAACACAGAAGGTGGAGGTTGCAGTGAGCCGAGATCACACCATTGCACGCCAGCGTAGGCGTTGGAGCGAGACTCTGTCTCAAAAAAAAAAAAAAAAAAAAAAAAAATCTTCAAAAGTCATTATGAGCAAAGTTATTAAAATTTCAGAGATTGTGTCAAATTTAGGAAAACATGTGAAAGCTGAGATTGCAGTGATATGGGCCCACAAGCCACAGAATGCAGGGAGTCACTAGATGGTGAAAAAGGCAAGGAAACAGATTCTCCCCTAGACCTTCTAGAAGGAATGTCAGCTTTGATAATCCACTTTGGACTTCTGACACCCAGAATTGTAAGATAATAAATTTGTGTTATTTGGAGTCACTACATTTGTGGTAGTTTGTTACAGCAGTGTATTAGTTCGTTTTCATGTTGCTATAAATAACTACCTGAGACTGGGTAATTTATGAGGAAAAGAGGTTTAATTGGCTCACAGTTCCACAGGTTGTATAGGGAGCATGACTGGGAGGCCTCCGGAAACTTTCAATCATGGCAGAAGGTGAAGGGGAAACCAACGTGTCTTACGTGGTGGGAGCAGGAAGAGAGAGAGTAAAGGGAGAGGTGCTACATACTTTTAAACAAGCAGATCTCACGAGAACTCACTCATGAGACAGCACTTGGGGGGATAGAGCTAAACCATTAGAAATCACCCCCATGATCCAATCACCTCCCACCAGGCCCCACCTCTAACACTGGAGATTACAATTCAACATGAGATTTGGGTGGGGATACAGAGCCAAACCATATCAAGCCTTAATAGGAAACTTATATAGCTGACTAGCATTACCTTAAGTATAGAAAAAATGTTGAGATCCAAGAAAAACGTTCTATTAAATGGAAATTAAATGTTATCCCAACTCATTCAACTCTTAACATGATTCTCAAAATGTGCTTGGATAGTCCTCCCCAACCTAATTTGAAGGGTAATACAATTGGAGAGATTTTGACAGCAAAGACACATTACAGTGAAAGTCTCTTACTTTTGCAATTATTGCAGTAATATTGGCCAGGTGAACTGGACCAATTATTAGCGCTCCTGGCTAGGATTACAATTAGGCATGTGAAGTGATTCACCAAAGTGCAAGGTTCCTGTCCTTACTTGACATTTTAATATTTTGTTCATTGTGGGACTTCCTTGCATTAATTTAGATTTTTATTTTTTATTTATTTATTTTTATTTATTTATTTATTTTTCTGAGACAGAGTCTGGCTGTTGCCCCAGGCTGGAGTGCAGTGGCACGATCTTGGCTCACTGCAACCTCCATCTCCAGGGTTCAAGAGATTTTCCTGCCTCAGCCTCCTAAGTAGCTGGGATTACAGGCACCCACCACCACACCCAGCTAATTTTTGTATTTCTAGTAGAGACGGGGTTTCACCATGTTGGCCAGGCTGGTCTCAAACTCCTGACCTCAGATGATATGCCCACCTCGGCCTCCCAAAGTGCTGGGATTACAGGCGTGACCCACTGCACCTGGCCAGTTTGTTAAAATAATGCATTAAAATAATACTTATTCAGGTTACTTTTCTTTTGGACATGCCCTTAAATTTTGTGTTCAAAACAAGTGCCTCCTTTACTTCAGTTTTGCCCCAACTGTAGAAGCGAAACCAGAGCTTCAGGTTTATTTAGCTGTACCGTAAATCTGCCTGTGCACCAGTTAAAGAAATATGGGAAGAAAGCAGAATCTGTCCATACCAGGTAGGTTTTGAGGCCTCGGCATAGTGAGAGGCAATGACAGCAGCTACTGGGACAAAAGATTCAACTGGTGGACTCGCAACACAATGCAGGGTCCCATCACAAGACAGAACCCATCCCAAAGGCGACCATGTCGTTCCAGAAACACAGAGTTCAGAGGGCAAAGTGAATATGGAAAGGTAGTGAATGTGTTCACACGGAAGGGCCTCATGCCTGCCTTGACATCTCCATCAAAGCACATCAAGATTTTGAATGTGATTAGAGATTCTTGCATTTATACATCAGTGTGTGTTCCTGCACCCGTGTTTGGATTCCTGGATCTTACAAACACACACATACACATCACATGTGGCACATCCTTAGGGGCCAAGTTAAACTTTTTTTGTTGTTTGTTTTTTTTAGACATAGGTTCTCGTTCTGTCACCCAGGCTGCAGTGCAGTGGTGCGATCATAGCTCACTGCAGCTTCGACCTCCCAAGCTCAAAGCAGCCTTCTGCCTCAGCGTCCCAAAGCTTTGGGATTACAGGTGTGAGCCACCACCCCCATCCCAAATTAAACTCTTGATGCTGTCACTATTAGGCATACTGATCATGGGAAAGAGACAATAGTCTCTCAGTCTCCTTGGGATCACTGAGGAGGCCAGACATACTGTCTCTTCCCCACCACTTCTCTCTGACATATCTCCTTGTCCCTGCTGTGATACAGCATCCATATCTGATGAGCAGTCACACAGTTGTTGTGGCACGTAGTCTGAGAAGAGGAGTAATGTGCATGCTCATTGCTTCGAAATAGAGAATTGGGTCTGTTTAGAGTTTTCCCTTCCTCCGTTTTTGGATGCAAAAGCTTTCGGATCTTTTTCCAAGAGAGCAGGCATTGTGGACTCCCCTTCCTCACCATCGTATCGGGGAGCGTTCCCTACCCAGAGAGGCTGGAAGCAGAGGTCTCATGGGAGTGGGGTGCTATGAGGACGTCCATTTTTCTGTACATTGAATCTATATCTTTCAATCCCAATTTGCCAGGCACAAATTGTAAATTTTGATTTCCAACTGCTTGACTTGTCTCCCTATCTCACAATTGTTTCCAAATTCAGATAAGGGAAAGCTGATGTTAATAGGCCCCCTTAATTTCCAATATTGGAAGGTCAAGTGAGTCTTTGCTGAATCGATAAACTGCCTCGAGTTTATGACTGCCCTCCCTTTTATGCATTTGGGTAGTTTCAAGAAAATATGAAGCATTTAGCTAAGATTACCATAGGAGAGAAGACTAAGATTACTCACTAATCTTAAGTATATTTTACATTTGAATTTGATTAACTTTATTTTTTGGTGAATGCCATAAAACCGCTTATGCATCCTATCCCTTCTTAAGAAACATAATTTTCATTTAAAGCCTTCCACTGTATTTTGTGTGTATGTGTGTGTTGGTAGGGGGAGAAGTCGTGTGTGTGTGTGTGTGTAAATAAGGACTTTAAGTATGTATTTTATTTAGTTTGATTTGAATTCATCTGTTTTAAATTCAGGGTGAAAAATAAAATCCAAGTTTGACAAAGAGAACAAAAAGCATTATAAAAGTCACCGATTTTCAAACACGTCCTTCATTTGGAAACAAACTCTCAACCAACAATGATTCAAGCAGACAGATCTAAATTGATTGGTTTGGTTTTAGATTCCACCGGATTTTCCAGACTGGGAGCTCTTTGCTTACGAAGCCGCCTGTGTGCTAAGTGGCCAGGATATCAGACACGTTGAAAACCAGAAATGCTTTCACACTGTCCAGTTCAATCAGTGTGACAGAGCCATGTTCCATATGTGTAGGTCAATAGTTTTAACCTGGCATCCGTGGCTAAAATTTGAACTGAAGACCCAAGTGTTTTCCATTAATGCATTTCTAGTTCAGATATATCTTAAAAGTCTCTCTTCTGAGGCATTCCTCGGCCTCTGTCCACTCATAGCCAGTCCCCTTACCATTTGTCCGGGTCTTATCTGGCATGTGTGTGTAGTTCTCACTTCAACATCTTTAAGGGCTTCAGCATTTTTTAAAAAACAAGGTTTTTTTTTTTCTTTAAAACATTCAGAACATCTAAACGGCTGTGAATCATCTAAATAACAATTACAGTTTATTTGAAAACGTACAATTAAGATATTGAATGTTGTTATAAGATTCTTGTGTGTGCTGACTGGTATGTTAAAGACCAAAGAGTGATACTATATTCATTTTAGTTTAGTGCCTCTTTCTGCCCCACTTCCTTGGCCAGGATTTGCAGAAATTTTTACTAAGGAGAGTGTCTGTATGGCTAGCATACCATCCTGTTGTGTACAAGCAGAAATCAGACTTGTGACCACCCTTCTTCTCAATACTCATCAAAAACTCCATTGCCACCATCTCCTGGGTAATACTGAGGCTTCTGCGAAACACACAAAGACAAATGCCTCTTATCCAAAAAATCTATATATGTGTGTGTGTGTGTGTTTGTGTGTGTGTGTATGTATGTATTTTTCTCATCTTAACATTCTTTATTTTTATTTTTATTTATTTATTTATTTATTTTGAGACAAGGTCTCACTCTGTTGCCCAGGCTAGAGTGCAGTGGTACCATCATGGCTCACTGCAGCCTCTGTCTCCCATGATCCAGCAATTCTCCCACCTCAGCCTCCCCAGTAGCTGGGATGACAGATGTGCACTACCACGCCCAGCTAATTTTTGTATTTTTTATAGAGATGGGGTTTTGCCATATTGCCCAGGCTGGTCTTTAACTCCTGGGCTCAAGCAATCCACCCACCCTGGCCTCTCAAAGTGCTGGGATTAAAGGCATGAGCCACCGCGCCTGGCCAGCATCTTAATTTTCACTGTAACATTTCCAGTGTTTCATCAAATCGTTCAGAATGTTTCCCTCTTTCTCTGTGATGTATGAGAAGTTGTGCCCCAGCTCATATTGTCAAGTACAACACACGATGAGGAATATTAGAACGGTAACATCCTTCAGGCTGAAAGATAACTTGTTAGTGCTAACCACTGCTGTTGTTATTCCTGCTGCCATTTTACTGTTGGGAAAACTGGCAATTAATGTCCTTTCCCAATGTGCATAATCCCTTCTGAGAATGGGTTTTGAGAAAAATGAGAAGGTTCGCATGGGATGTGGGAGGTGGAAGTGAAGTGGAAGCCATTATTTTCCAGAGGCCCAGGCTACTGGAAGTAGCTATTTCAAAGAGCTCTCCCCAGTCTCCCACGTCCAGTTGTGATGAAACCCCAAATGCTGCAACACTTGTAGTGATTTTCCTTTCTGGTTTGAACCCAGATTCATCCACATGCTCACCAAGCTCTGACAGTTAATTCAGTCGCAGTCAGCCAAACTGTGGCCTCAAAGCTCATAACCCTTCTCCCTCAGAAAGACACACAGAAGAGCAAAACCCCTCCCTAAATAGCATTCTTAGTTCTCAAATTCTTCAGTAACGACCTTCACCCTCAAATGCACAATGGTATACATTTATTTGTTGGTTTACATGTATGCCCTTTGTCTATGTTACTGGACTACAGTTGCAGAGATGGCTGGCCAACTTAGCCCCATATGGTCACAGTGCTGTAAGGAGTAAGTCAGATCGCCCCGGGGACAAAGTTGCCTGATAGGATACAGGTTAACCCATTGAATTTGTATTTCAGAAAAGCAATAAATGTGTGTGTGTGTGTGTGTTTTAAGTGTAAGCATGTCCCATGCAATATTTGGGATATGCTTAAACTAAAAGTTATTTGTTATTTATTTGACATTCAAATTTAACTGGCTGACCTGTAATTTTACTAAGTCAGGCAGCCCTATCCCAGGAGCATTGTGACTGATTGCCAAGAGCACCAGTCATTTATCTTCTTGCTTCCAGCTTCCTTCCTACTCTCTCCTGCTATCCCCTGTATCACGGGGTGCTGGGATGCTACAAATACATTTCCCAGTCTCAAGCCTCTGAGTATGGGTGTTGGATTAGTGATTACCAAAGAGAAGAACTTGCATGAGTTTTGAAAGGGTCGGGGTGGGGGTGAACTGCGTGAGATTGGAATATGGGACTCTTCCAATGGGAAGCACAGGCAGGAACTGGAAGGCTTTTGGGTTCCCTCCCTTTGTCCGGAGCCTCCATAAGGGAAAGACTGGCTCCCCCGTGGTCCCCAGGCAGTGTGGTCACAGTGAGGCAGCAGCGTCAAGCACAAATGCAGCAGCCTATGGGGCACGGCAGGTGCAGGCTCTGGCTTGAGCCATGGTGGTGACAGAGGCTGGCAGCTTCAGGCTCCCAGAGTCCTGAGACAGCATCGGGGCCCTGGGCTCCTGCATTCCTGCAAGGTGGTGGTTTTGGTTTTAAGGCTGCCATGAATACTCTCAGAGCCTCAGTGGTGGGGAATCATGGGCTCTTGGTAAAATCATTTTCTCTTTCACTCCTTCAGCACAGAAGTGCTAGGAGCTTTCTGCAGTTCTTAATCTCTTAGCCATCTCACCTTCCTTTCTGCCTTCTTCTGGATCTCCTGCCCCTTTCTAAATGATTCATTTTGAATAGATTCCTCCTGTTGGAATGCATAGGGTGGTAATGCCTTTTTACCAGACCCTGCCCGATACAGTGAACTAAGTCTTTTATTCTTATCATCTGCAATCCACAAGAACCTCTCATGCATCATTACATTCATCATTTCATCACCAAACACATCATTACATAATCAGATACATCATTACATCATCACACACATCATTTACCTCATATGTACACCTCCCACTCTCCACCTAGACACAGGGAAGAGAGGAAGGCACCAGGAAATCAGACTGGTAAAGAAAACTTTAGGAAATCAGGTGGTTTTAAGACCCTTTGTTATGACTTAAATAAATTCTGAAATTAAGGAAGGCCCCTAAACCAGGAATGAACATGAATAAGAATTATAGTCATTTTAGCGACCATAGTTTCCCCAGGAATTATTGCACTAAGGCATTTAAAATTTTTTCCAAATGCTGAAATATTTTGTCAGCTTTATTGACCATTCTTTCTAATCCCTCAGTAAATTATATCTCTATCTGAAGTGGAACATAGGAGATGCCCTAAGCTTCTCAAAGATATTTTGTAACTATCTAGGTAAGAACTATGTCTAATGGAAATGACAGGCATAATTTATTTATGAAAGCAGAAATGAAATTCAACCTTGACAACAGATTGGGCATCTTTCCATAATGCCATGGAACTGAAATGCTTGTGATGTAGATTAAATCGTGGAATTTGACTTATTGTTCAAAAACATTAGTTCAACTCTAAACAGTTGAATTACTCAGCAGCTGTGTACAAATGTATGGTACAGATAACAAAATATATTAACAGTTCCCTAGATCTACAGAAAGCTATCACTGCTTTTTAGAATAAGCTTGACTTTTGTTCAAATAAAAACGCAAAAGGAAAGTGTATCCTAAAAGGCAATGACAGTTTAATGTGTTTCTGACATGCAACCTTCAAGAGATCCGTATATGAATCATTTTGTGTGGATGGTACCACTGTGAACATAATGATATGTGGAAATTTGTATACAGAATGTTTGGCAAAGAAGAGTCAGGATGAATAAAGTGAAAGGAAAGACATTCCCAATGTTCTTTTTTAAGTGATGTGAGATGCATCAAGTGAGATGTGTTTTATAAAACTTTATTCAACGTTGATCCTAACTGACAGAAAAGAAGCAGGAAAAAACAATTAATACACTTCCTATGTCTTGAAAAGTAGCAATTTTAATTTTGTGCGTTTTGCTTGATAATTTTATATATGACTTCCCGTCAATATTTCATCTGGAGGACTGAGCAGGTATTATGATTCCCACTGTATGGGTGAGGAAAGGGCAGATTGCAAGGTGAATGTCACCTGCTCATCAGCGCATACCTGGCCAGGGGGCAGGTCTTCCAGATTCCAGCCCACACGGCATGGGTGCCAGCATCTCCCTGTTACTCTTCTCCTCACACTGATATTAATGAAGCACATCTACTTTTAGTCAATAACCACTTTTATGTTACAGACCCATAGCAACTGGGAAATAAACATCTGTATAATTAATCTCAACTAAACCAGTTAACCCTTACTTTTTACCTAGGCTGTATGCTGAAATATGTGCCTTTTCTATAAAGGAGTTCGTGTTCCTCTCATTATATTGTATCAGGAGGAATCACTCTAAGATAAAACGGTTTATCTCCAAAAGTCTGCAGAAAATATTGATAACAACCTGTAACTTTCTGTTAAAGGATTGTGAAATGCAAAACAGAACAAACCAAGCCCCAAGACCTACTAATGTGAGATGATGCTATGATACACTGCATTCAGTGCTCGCTTCAGCAGCACATATACTAAAATTGGAACGATACACTGCATTCATCTTTAGCTCTTTAGCTGTCTAAATTGTGTTCTGTGAGAACCTTAAGTATCTTCCCCTTATCTCCTTAAGAAAGTCCTAAATTCTTAGCTGATTCTTTCTTTCTTTCTTTCTTTCTTTCTTTCTTTCTTTCTTTCTTTC
>NC_045456.1:15716575-15736388 GCF_002776525.5 Piliocolobus tephrosceles | reverse complement strand
TCTTTCTTTCTTTCTTTCTTTCTTTCTTTCTTTCTTTCTTTCTTTCTCTCTCTCTCTCTTCCTCTCTTCCTCTCTTTCTCTCTTTCTCTCTTTCTTTCTTTCAGAAAGGGTCTCGCTCTGTCACCCATTCTGGAGTGCAGTGGCACAATCTCGGCTCACTGCAACTTCTGCCTCCCGGGTTCACGCGATCTTCTGCCTCAGCCTCTCGAGTAGCTGGGACTACAGGACTACAGGTGTGTGCCACCATGCCCAGCTAATTTTTGTATTTTTAGTAGAGACGAGATTTCACCATGTTGGCCAGGCCGGTCTCAAACTCCTGATCTCAAGTGATCTTTCCGCCTCGGCCTCCTGAAGTGCTGAGATTACAGGTGTTAGCCACTGTTCCTGGCCCTTAGCTGGTCTTTGAGGACACAATATTGTCCTGTGCATTCTTTTCCGGACATGGCCTTACATCAACTGGAATCCCCAACCAGTCATTGTCTTGTACTGTTTCTTATAAATTATAGTTTCCACTTCCTAGTACTGGTTCTCTTCCTTCTAGTTGCAAGTACCTGATACCTCTGTCTATCGCAACCTTTCTTCATGGCCCTGCTCAAATGTTCCATCCTCCATGAAGCATTCATTCATTCATTGCACCAGCCAGAAGTGAAGCCTGCATCCTAAGATCACATACAACTGTTTCTTCAAACCCTTTATTCCAATCATACCCATACAGCTCTGGATTGTTTTCATGAATGTCCTTATCTAATCTCTCGTGAGAGAGACCCTAAATTCCCTTGGGAGAGGGACTTTATTTTAGAGCTAAGGCTGCCTTCAATCTTCTTTATTTAGTTATAGCTGCTATAAGCCTTCTTTAACATTAGAAAAAGCACACCAGTATCTACCAGTATTTAGTATTTATTAAGTTCCTGTTATATACCAGGAATTCTGCAAAGGATTTTACATATGCTATTTCCATTTGCCTTGAGAATTCTGCAAGATAGTATAAACCAAAAGGTATCTGAGACAGGTCTCAATAAATTTAGAAGTTTATTTTGCCTCTGAGAAGGACATGAATGTGAGGGAGGTCTGTGCCTTTCTCCAAAGATGATGGTTAGGATTTCAGTATTTAAATGGGAATAGCTGGCTGGAGGGGAAAAGGGGAGGGTATGGTCACATTACTGAATCCACATGCTCCAAGTGAAAGGAAGCAGGTAGGGGAATAGTCAATAATATATTTATCTCTTGCTCCATAAATTAGCACTTTGCATAAGATAAGGTGAACACAGAGTAGCTACCTATGGAGACATTTAACCTTTTATCTTAGCTGTTTGCAGAGAAACAAGAGGAAAGGCAGTTTCTTGCACGACTCAATTTTCAGCTTAGTTTGTTTTCTTCTGGCATAGTGAGTTGGGGTCTCAAGTTTTTATTTTCCTTTCAGAATAGATATTACTATTCATGTAAAAGGCCCCATAACTTACGAAAGAGTGTCAGTGCTAGTGTAAGTCAAATCTGACCTAACTCTAGCCTACCATACTGATATTACGCTGTTGTTGTGCAGTCATGGTCTGCTATGATTTGAGTGTTTGTCTCTTCCAAAATCATGTTGAAACTTAATCCATGATGTTGAGATGTGGGACCTTTAAGTGGAGCCTGGGTCATAAAGGCTCTGCTGTCAAGAATGGATTAATCCACTTATTAATTAATGAATTAATCAGTTTATGAATTAATGTATTGATGGGTTGTAACAAGAGTGGGACTGGTGGCTTTATAAGAAGAGCAAGGGAGACCTGAGCTAACACACTCAGCTTCCTCACCATGCGATGCTCTGTGCCTCCTGAGAACACTGCAGAGAGGTCTCCTCCAACCCCCAACTAGTAAGAAGGCCCTCAGCAGATACAGCCCGTTGACCTTGGACTTCTCAACTTCCATAAGTGTAAGAAGTAAAATCATTTTCTTTATAAATTACCTATTTTCCAGTATTCTGTTATCAGCAACAGAACAGGGACTAAGACATGGTCTCAATAGTAATCTCAAAAACTATTTCTGTCCTCAGAGGTCATAATTGTGTTGAAGATTTAGGTTCCAAGCAGGGACATACCATAAAGTGCGACACTACACATAATAGAAGTAAAATTGCTCTTCTTTCAGCCACAGAGGCAGAGCTCATTAATTCTAACTGCGAGGAAAGATTTGAGGTAGGCTTAATAAAAGAGATAATATTTGAGCTAAGCCTTGAGGGAGAAGGGTGATGTTGACAGAGGAGAAGATGGAAGGGCATTTTAGAGAGAGAGAACAGGTATGATTAAAGCCACAAGCTCCATGAACAGGGATGAGTTGTTGGAAGGAAGGGATGTAGGTTCGGGACAGGGAGTGAGTTATGAAGCTGCAACAAAGACTAAAGTCCAACTTGGAACAACGCTGAATGCAACAGAAAGGGAGTCAGTATTTCATCTTTATGAAGTGAGAAAGCATGGAGTGGGAAACTGACATGCTCAGAAATTTGTTTTGAGCCGATGAATCTACGAACAGCATGAGAGGATATACCTAAGCGTATCTTTTAAGTGAGATACGTATCTAGAAATGTGCATTTTTAAAATATACCTGGCTTACTATCTAAAAGTCTGCACATGTCTCCATTTGTACATCCATTCTGACCAAGTTGGAGGTAAAATATTTATATTGTAGAACATCCTTCCAGACTCATCTCACAGCCAAACTGCTGTGAGCTACTTTCTATTTATTTTTTCCAGTTACATTTTTTTTCTCAAAAATAAACCTTGTATTATTCAGGTGTTGGGGTTGATTTAGGGGAAAAAATAATCTTACATGTTTTCTGAAAATTACAACTTAATGTAAAATCAATAGAAAATTTTTTCCATTAACCTGTTAGTTTCCTAGCTGAATTTTTTGACTGTCTTTTGCTTGCCTGTCTACTGCACAAATATTTTATCTTTTAACGTGTCAAACATCAAGGAAGTTATGACAGACAGGCCACACCCCCACTTCCATAAAGTAGAATCATAATTGTCCCTCTTAGTGCCTTGTGCATTTTAACAATTTGAGAATTTTATGTGCATTTTAACAATTTATGTAAACAAGGTGCCAATTTAAGCATTTTGTCTCACCCATCTGCCCTCTGATGGCCTCTTATAGAGATTCTGCCTTTTAAGAATAAATTAGGCCAAGTGCAGTAGCTCATGCCTGTAATCCTAGCACTTTGGGAGGCTGAGGAGGGAGAATTGCTTGAGTCCATGAGTTCAAGACCAGCCTGGGCAACATAGGAAGACTCCACCTATACAGATCATCAAAAAATTAACGGGGCATGGTGGCATGCACTTGTAGTCCCAGCTACTTGGGAGGCAGAGACAGGAGGATCAGTTGAGCCCGGAAGGTTGAGGCTACAGTGAGCCATGATGGCTCCACTGCACTCCTTGAATAAATCAGATCCATGTATACTTTATCCATTATTGGGGAAAAAAAGAGGCCTTATGCTACACTATACATTGTTATACATTGTTTCTTGACCAAATGAATCCATGTTATGGTTGTAAGAGCTCATATATACTAAAATAATTATTAAAATCTGGAGAGGTTCATGCTTGATATAATTAGGCTTTGTGTCCCCATCCAACTCTCATTTTTAATTGTAATCCCAATAATCTCCATGTGTCAAGGGAGAGACCAAGTGGGGGTAATTGGATCATGGGGGCAGTTTTCCTCATGCTGTTTTCGTGATAGTGAGTGAGTTCTCAGGAGATCTCATGGTTTTATAAGGGGCTCTTTACCCTTCACTTGGCACTTCTCCTTCCTGCTGCCTTGTGAAGAAGGTGCCTGCTTCCCCTTCACCTACTGCCATGATTGTAAGTTTCCTGAGGCCTCCCCAGCCATGCTAAATGGTAAGTCGAAACTTCAAGTTTCTTATTCTTCCCTAAAATTGATAAATATTCCACTGATTTAATGTAGCTAAAGGTTTAGCAATCAAGAGAATGATGCAAAAATTAAAGAACAGGAACAAAAGGCTCTTCTTCTTGGTAAAGTTATTTCCAAGATAAAATAGGTCAGAGTCCTTTTTGGTATTAGGTTGTCTTTATGTTTGGTGGTATGGCTGCAATAGAGTTTATAGCATCAGGCCATTGTGGAACCATTCTTTCCTGCAAGATCTGTATCATTAATATGCTTCTCTGAAGTGATTTAACTTCTAAACTGGTACAGATCTCAGTACTTACATGTGAAGGGGCTGGGCATGGTGGCTCATGCCTGTAATTGCAGCACTTTTGGAGGCTGAAGTGGACTGATCGCTTAATCTCAGAAGTTCAAGACCAGCATCGGCAACATGGCAAAACCTCATTGTTACCAAAAAAACACAAAATTTAGCCAGTTGTGGGGGCACACGCTTGTCATCCCAGCTACTTGGGAGGCTGAAGTGGGAGGATTACTTGAGCCTGGTTGGCCAAGGCTGCAGGGAATGAGCCTTGATCATGCCACTGCACTCCAGCCTGGGTGACAGAACAAGACCCTGGTCTCAAAAATAAAAATAATACATGTGAAGGGTGAATTTAACATAAAGAGACTATGCTGGGGACAAAAAAAACTTAAAAACTCTAATCCAAAAGCTTTTGACATTATTTTTCTCTTTTTTTAATGATTAGAAGTGTGAGACATTGAAAACATCAAGGATCATAAGTAAGGCCATTAGAAAACATTCCACCAAAGACTCTAGGGGAGCATGAAGTATCTGTCAGTGAACCAGCAGGCAGGAGAGCTGATGTTTGCAAGAATGCAGCACAAACTATAATGCACATTGCTATGCTAAGTTAGCTTGTTCTTACTCAAATCATTAAAACAATAACCTCATTTTCTGTCTCAATAGAATCCTTCTATTAAGAGTGTCATACGTTTTATAGATGTGGAAAGAACTTAACCTCATCTTTAGTGCTCCACTTGGGTGGGTGTGACTGATGCATTTGCTTCATTTCAGACTCCAAAAAGCATATTGGTTTATATTCATTAGCTTTACTGGTTCCTTTTCTCTAAAAAACCCAAGGTGCTCTTGAGAGCTGCTTCATATAATGAGCATGTAGTGCCTCTTAAATCAGGAGAACAAAGAGGCAGTCAAGGAGAAAGACAAGTAAATGAGGAATAAAAGACCTTGAACGTGAAAGTGGGTTGAGTTTGATGATGCCGTACATATGGCATTGCTTATGCAATTTTCAATAAACTAAAATCATTTTTTCAATGCCATTGGCTGATCAATAAGACCAAGAGGTGGTAGAGAACACCAGGTATTCAATTCCTGTGACTTTAGAACATCGGTTATCTCCAAGTGCTGATAACATCATTGATAATATAAATAATTTTTCAGGTGTTTAAATCTAGTGTTAACCTTCTTGAATCTAAAACATTTTAGAATGTTTTCTCAACAATTTATGTCCTTTATTCCATCTTTCTGTTCAGTGTCCCTTCCCCACTGCCATGCTCACACTTGATTCTTCACTGACCACTTCCCTGTTTTCTTACTCTTCATAACCATTTTATTTTTTCAGCCTGCATTTTCAAAGCCACATCCTTCTGGTTTCTTGCATTTGCTTGCCTTTTGACCCCAGCTCCTTTTCTTTCCTACAATTTCCTTTCTTTTTATCCTGCTTTTTCTCCAGAATGTGGTTTTTCTTCCACGTGTCTCTTTCTGCTTTACATATCCTACTGAAGATTCCTCTTTCTGTCCTCTGTGTGTGGTAACTCCATGGAAGCCCTTTCTCCATATTTTACTTTACATCAAATTGTTTGTTATACCCCCCAGGAAGATTTTTTATTCCTTTACACTTTCCTCACTTTCCACGTCTAGGTGACCACATTGGACATACTTGATTCCAGTTCCATCCCATTGGGGGGTGCTCGGCTGAAAGTGGCAGCTCTGTCTCCCACCCCTGTCACTGGGACTCTTCTCTCCAAGGTGAAGGACCATGAACACTGAAGTTTTGTTTACGGAATTGTCAGGGGCTCTAAATAAAGACTGCTTTCCTTATTCAGGCACAAGTCCCTGATTTCCAACCAGACACCAGGGAGGCTGAGGACTGAATTGTGCCGAATTGTGCCACCCCCACCACCAAAAAATCCATATGTTGAAGCCCTAACCTCCAATATGATGGTATTGGAGGTATTGGAGATGGGGCCATTGAGAGGTGTTAAGGGTTAGATGAGTTCATGAGGACCTGTATTAGTTATGGTTCTCTAGAGGAACAGAACTAATAGGATAGATGTATACATAAAGGAAAGTTTATTAAGTATTAACTTACATGATCAAAAGGCCCCTTACATGATCACAAGACCATCTGCAAGCCGAGAGCCAATCTAAGTCCCAAAACTAAAGAACTTGTAGTCCGATGCTTGAGGGCAGGAAGCATCCATCACTGGAGAAAGATGTAGGCTGGGAGGCTAGGCCAGTCTAGTCTTTTCACATTTTTCTGCCTGCTTTATATTCTAGCCATGGTGGCAACGGATTAGATAGTGCCCACTCAGATTAAGGGTGGGTCCACCTCTCCCAGCCCACTGACTCAAATGTTATTCTCCTTTGGCAACACCCTCACAAACACACACAGGATCAATTTGCATCCTTCAATCCAGTCCAGTTGACACTCAGTGTAAACCATCACAATGGGAGTATAAGTTACTTCAATCATTGTGGAAGACAGTGTGGTGACTCCTCAAAGACATAAAGACAGAAATACCATTTGCCCCAGGAATCCCATTACTGGGTATGTATGCAAAGGAATATAAATTGTTCTATTATAAAGACACATGCACATGTATGTTCATTGCAGCACTATTCACAATAACAAAGACATAGAATCAACCTAAATGCCCATCAATTATAGACTGGATAATGAAAATGTGGTACATATACATGATGGAATATTATGCAGCCATAAGAAAGAACAAGATCATGTCCTTTGCAGGAACATAGATGAAGCTGGAGGCCATTATCCTTAGCAAACTAATGCAGGAACAGGAAACAAATTCCACACGTTCTCACTTATAAGTGGGAGCTAAATGATGAGAACACATGGACACAGAGAGGGGAACAACAGACACTGGGGCTTCTCAGAGGGTGGAGGGTTGGAGGAGGAAGGGGATCAGAAAAAATAACTAATGGGTACTAGGCTTAGTACCTGGATGATGAAACAATCTGTACAACAAAGCACCATGACACAAGTTTACCTATGTAACACACCTGTACATGTACATGGGATGTGCCCTCTAAGACGATTGCACAAGGACCAAATAACCTAAAGATGCATTTCTCAGGAGGTATTCCCAGCACAGAATTGTATAAGTAGCCTCATAAAGGAGCTAATGTTAAAACATTTTTAAAAATTAAAAATTAAAGGAAAAAATTTTTTTAAATGTGCTATAGATACAGACATATTTCTATTTAGATACTTTCTATCATGAAAATATTATCCAAATATAAATATAAGATTAAAAGGTTTCTAAACTGAATTTAAAATTCAATCCAATTTGAAAGATAAGTGATATTCCTCTAGGCAAGGCCATGGGTCAAAGAGAACTTCAAACAGCACACTGGGCCTACAGTGTAACCAATTTCAAAACTGAACTTAATTTACATTTAGAATTTATCTGATAAGACTTTCACTCAGGGCAATCTTAACAAATTTGTGGCTCAGTATCTGCTTCTGAAGCCAGGAGACAGAATCCCTGAGTTCATCATCGTCTTTCGCCACTTTGCCCGCTGAACTTAGGAGCAACCAACCAGCTTCATTATGTTCCTTGGTTCTCCACATATGGCCAAAGGTGTTATCTATAGAGTCACTAAACTCCTTGCCTCTCATGAGCAGTGAATCAGGAGTGTCAAATGCATTTATTTTGCATAACTCTCTAAACATTTCACACCAGAGACTATCAGTGTTCTCCATACTATTAGAAGTAGAGTCCTTTGCATTTTTGGGTCTAATCATATTAAGCAGCCAACTCCAGAAACCCCAAAACCAACAGAAGAACTCCATCCTTATAATATTCTGTTCCTCTAGAACCACTCCTGGTACCAAAATCTGTATTACTCAGGGTTCTCTAGAGGAACAGAACTAACAGGGTATATATGTATGTGTATGAAGGGGAGTTTATTAAGTATTAACTCACATGATCACAAGGTTCCACAACAGGCCATCTGCAAGCTGAAGAGCAAGGAGAGCCAGTCTAGTCTCAAAACTGAAGAACTTGTAGTCTGATGTTCAAGGGCAGGAAGCATTCAGCATGGGAGAAAGTTGTAGGCTAGGAGGCTTGGCCAGTCTAGTCTTTTCATGTTTTTTTTTGCATGCTTTATATTCTAGCCACCCTGGCAGCTGATTAGATTGTGCCCACTAGATTAAGGGTGGGTCTGCATTCCCCAACCCACTGACTCAAATGTTAATCTCCTTTGGCAACACCCTCACAGACACACCCAGGATCAGTACTTTGCATCCTTCAAGCCAGTCAAGTTGACACTCGCTATTAACCATCACAGGGCCCAAGCTTCATGATGGGACTAGTGGCTGAGAAGAAGAGGAGGAAGATTTCTTTCTGTCTCGCTCTCTGTCTCTGTCTCTTTCTTTCTCTCCCCGCCCCACACTAAACATTTGAGAACACATAGAGAAGTGGCTCTCTGCAAACTTGGAAGAGAGCACTCACTGGGAACTGATTTAGCTGAAATCTTGATCTTGGACTTTCAGATGTCTGTTGTTTATGCCACCCAGTCTATAGTAGATATATATTTTTTTTGTCGTTTGTTAGTTTTTTTGTTAGTTAGTTTTTTTTTTGGTCTTTTTTTTTTTTTTTTTTAATAGCAGCCCTAGCCGACTAAGACAGATACCTCAAAGCGTCTGACCTACGCCTACTACCATGGCAATACGAAGTCACTGTTTCATAACACTGTGACCCAGGATAATATTTTCAGTTGCATGAACACATGTTTATAACTGAAAACTCTGTCTTTATTTTCACAATATTCTAAAAACCAAGTGGATATGTTCTCAAATTATTTATGGTCAAAAGGGAAAAAATAGGAAATGGTTTATATTGTAAGGGACAGAAAACACTACAGTGAAGATTTACTGAGTAGTGTTGGTGTTTGAAAGATATTTTGTGGGGTTTTTTTGTTTTTGTTGTTGTTTTTGAGACAGAGTCTCACTCTGTTGCCCAGGCTGTAGTGCAGTGGTGCAATCTAGGCTGACTGCAACCTCTGCCTCCCAGGTTCAAGTGGTTCTCCTGCCTCAGCCTCCCGAGTAGCTGGGACTAAAGGCATGCACCACCATGCCCAGCTGTAACGTTTTTGTGTTTCTTCGATTTTTTTGAAGTTGTTGACAACGTAAACTTAAGAATGAGGACACCATCATTTGTAAATACTGACTAATTCCATAGGCTGTAACATAACAACTTATGCTAGACTGGTTTCCCCATTTTTCAAGTCTGTCTTTAAGGTAGTGAAAACAGGCAGGACTCTATAATTAACTTTTTAGTCATATGATTAAACAAAGAATGCATTAGGCCTGATGATACAAGGAGACCTTTCCTCTTAGAGGTAGTAAAAAAATGAAATTTGTTTTTCATTTTAAAAAAAGTAAGCTTAATTGTTTGGTTTTCTGATTGATTGAAAGATCCAAAAAAGGATTGTGGTGCCACTGCCTGGTATTTGTTTTAAATTAATTTTAATATGAGTTGAAATTGTGATCAAAGATTTAGCTTTATCCAAGAAAAACAGTTCTTTATTCCTAATGCATTTCATTTCACTCCAACCAATTAAACCTGGCAAAGAGACAAGGGCATTAGCTGTTAATTAAAAAGGGGAGCCCCAGAATGAAAAATTTAATGCATTCTACCTCTGTTCTATGCTCCCAAGTTACCACTACATTTTTATTCATAAACTCTTACAATCCCATAGGACATTTGGCATTCCCAGATATTTATCCTTAAAAGTACTTGATGGGATTTTAAATCTCAGTCAAATATTCATAATTTTAAAATTGTATTTAGAAAAGCAGGACTGAATCCTAAAGTCCATTGGATTTCAGTAACTAGTTGTCTCTAAAAATACAAAACCATTTTCTTGACTTCTATTTCAGACAAATTAGAGTGAAATATAACTTACTGTAATTATGTTTGAAGTTTGGCTCAACCATAGATAAGCTAAGAAAATAATTATTTTTAAAAGTTAAAGTTAATGGAAGGCTGAATGACATTTGTTTAAAAGCCATTTTTAAAACTTCAGCAATAATTCTCAAGGACTTAAGGAGAGTTGCTGCACAAACTTTCCTTGTGAAAGGGATTGAGAAAGATTCCAACCAACTCTTTCGGGTGCCATGACTCATACTGTGTAAATGCAAAAGATTTCAGACTCAAGTCAACCGATTTTGAAGTGCTTTTGAAGTTTAAAGTGCTTTACCGATGAGTACCAAACATCAAATGAAATCTTCTGGGCAAAGCAAATCATATGTTCAAAACCAAATGCTTAGGAGAGCTCTCTGAGGTATTAGCAACTCAGATGTTAAGAAGAAAAAAAAATCATCAAAAAATGTTTCATCTGATGCATCTCCTACTTGCAAATAGCTATCACTGATACTTTTCAAAGGTGTTAGTCTTTTCTAAAAACCCAGTTGGGGATGAGAGTGAAAATGTATGTTTTAGACAGTATTCAAGTCATGTTTAAAATGCGTTAGTCAAGTATACAAATAAATGCTGCTCCCGTTCTGGGTGAAAACATGTCGGGCAAAAGATTAGGACAGATAGGCCTTTAAAAAATTTTTTTTTCCAGGTGTTTTTGGGCCAAGTTGGCCAGTTATCAGAGAGCAATGCTGTTCACTTTCCACGACAGTATTATCCATGAGAATACAACCTCCCCAGAAAGCGTTTGGCAAAGCAATCTCATGCCTTTGAATTATGAAGGCCAAGATCCTTGGCTCCTAAAGGTCTGCTGAAAAATCACTGCCATGAGGCAAATTGATTAGTAGGAGAAAAACCATGCAAATATGTTTAATGTGTACAGACAAGAGTCTTCACAATGAAGACTCAACCTCTCAATGAGGTTTGAAGCTTATGCACTATCCTGAGGTTACACAAAGAGTGGGGACTTGGATCCTTGTGAAAGAGGTGAAGGGAGGGGGAGAAGAAGAATTCTATTGTGGGGCAATAAATGATTACTAGGGCGAATGAATACATGGGAAACAGGGATCAACTTGTAAATAGTTTTCTTTGGAATTTAACTGATTCTTAGAGACAGTCATCTGGAAAAAGGGTCTGTTCAGTGTGGTAATATGTTGGTCATCTTTCCAATAATGGGTAAGGAGATAATAGGAGAGGAACAAGAACAATTGTTCTTGGTGGGTGAGTCCTAGCCTTATGTAGATAGGAGAAAAGTTTTTTGCAGCACTTGTTGATCTCTAAGGGCTTTTCGTTCAAAATACTCATTATATCAGGGAGCACTATTTTTGGGTGAAATATTTTGATTTCGTTCAGAACCATAGTATCGTGGGGCTGCACTTGTTGCAAGTTGATGAACTGGAAGAAAATGCCTGGGTGCTGAGTCTGATACCCGTAGGCTATGGGAGGTCCCCAAAAGCAGGTGGGACCTCAATCCTGGCCAGTGTCCAGGCTCTTGATACCATCAGGAGAAGAAATTCAAGGAAGAGTTAAAAAAAAATAGTGTAAATGTGGAGATTTACTGCAAAGCAAAAGTACACACTGAAGAAAGGTGAATGCAGGTGTACTCAAGGAAGTGAGTCACGCAGGACAGAGTTTGGGGCTGCTGCCTTTATGGCTTTCTTAAACCAAGAGATGGAATATTCATGAAGATTTCTGGAAAAAGGTGAGATTTCTCAGAATTGTGGTGCCACCCAGTTTTACACCAAATATGGGCGTTCCCAGATCTGTCATGGTGCTCGTGGGTGTGTGATGTAGTATGTTAATGAGTGTATAATGAGGTCCTATGTGAAATCTAGGTCAAATCCAGCATCCTGTTGGGCCTGGTTGGTTTTAGCCAGCTTGGTCCACATCCTATTTTGTAGGTTCTTCTCAGCCCCTAGTTTATGCAGCTATTTCAGCTGTTTCCTTTTGCTAATCATGTGGGACTGCCGCCTAAAATTTCCTTTTCTCCTGCGACCACCCTGTATCATTCCTGTCTCAGGTCCATCAACTTTTCCACACTGCTCAGCCTCAAAGAGGTTACCTTCAGGAGGAGGAAAAGACCTGCACAAACAAATGCAGGAGAGATACAGGTGGGAATTGAGAGTCATAAATTGGAGGTCATGGGCTCCCTATGCAAGCAGAGTCTGAATCCAGACGGTGTCAGTTTCTGCTTGGAGGGATCTATGCCTACTCGCTTGACCTCACTGGATTTCAGTGTGCTCACTATACAACAAGGATAGTAATAACCACCTAAAACTAACGGCATTTGTTCATGCATAAAGTTGGAGGCACAGCATAGAGTGGTGGTTAGGGTTATAGGGTCTGGAGGCTGACTAGGTGGGAATCCTCAGGTCTGCCCTCCAAGGCTCTGTGCTTTAGCATCTCTGCTCTAGAGGGCACATGTAAACGGGGACAGTGACTGTTGTTACCCTGTGGACCTTACTAAATCATGTGCATGCAATATTTAGTATGGCAACTCTCCCACTCTAAATTTGCAATGTATTTGATCTGAATGACAACTAAAAATGATTTCTGGCTGAGCATGGTGGCTCACACCTATAATCCCAGCACTTTGGGAGGCTGAGGCCAGCAGATCACTTGAGGCCAGGAGTTTGAGACCAGCCTGGCCAACATGGTGAAACCCTGTCTCTACTAAAAATCCAAAAAGTATCCAGGTAAATTAAAAACAAAAATAAATAAAAAATAAAAATGATTTCTGAAGGGCTATAAGGAAATTATGAGTAAGGGTTAAGGACATTCACAGGAAACCCCAATGTATTTATCAATATTCCAGAAGGAATTTATAATCAAAGGACTAAGAAATTCAGAGATGCTACCATTTTCAACAGATGGAGACATGGGAATAGTAAAAACAGACAACTGCAATAGAGACTGTATGTGTAACTATTTTAAAATGCTACCAGTATTTATTCAAGTGATTAGAGTTAGTAATGGAAACATGGTCCATTAATTTAGGAAATGTTGATTAAGGGCCTCCTTTGTGCTTCACCATTTGTGTATCCATGTTAGAAACTAGGGATATAAAAATAATGTGTTCTCCATAAGGGAATGTATTTTAAATTGTAAAGGTGTTAAGACATTCAGAATACTAGGGTGGGAGTCAAAGGAGAGCTGTATTTTGACCTCTTAATATATGCTCCAAGGCGAATTCTTCTGTCCTCTCTGCCAGCTTCCTGACTCCTTCCCTAGGATGGAGGACGTGGACAGGACAGGGTCACAGGTAAGGCTATGGCAGGGGTAGGGGGAGCTGGAAGCCAAGGGTGCCCTCAGCCTTTGCTCTTCTCCTTCTGGTCTTGACTTGTTTTTTTCTTGTCATTTCTCCCAGTTGAATGAGGTGAGTAAAGGCCTGTGGGGCAGAGGGGAGCCCTCTTAGGTGTCTGTGTCAGCCAGATGGTGTCCTCTCCGTGTTCCAGCCTAAATGAGCAGACAATGGATAGATGATAAATCCAAACTCCTCTTCTCTTCCCAGACTCCTGTGTCCTTTTTGCTCTGATACAACAAAGCAAGAAAGTTGGTCTTGTAATGTCGGTTATTCTGCGTTATAAAGGTTACTGTATTCATTTACTAGGGCTGCCTTAACCAAGTAACACAACAGAAATGTATTGTCTTACAGTTCTTGAGGCTTGAAATCTCGGGTGTTGGTGGGGGTTGGTTCCTGCTGAGGGGGATGAGAATGAATATGTTTCCCGACTCTCCTAGTTTCTCATGGTTTGCTTGCAACGTTTGACATTCCTTGGCTGGTAGATGCATCAACTTCATGTCTGTCTTCATCTGCACATGGCGTTCTTCCTGTCCCTTCACATCCTCTTGCCTCGTGCATGTCTGTCTCAGTGACGAGATTTCCCCCTCTTAGAAGGACATCAGTCCTGGTGGATTAGGACTCATCCTAATGACCTCTTTTTAACCTGGTTACCTCTGTCATGACCCTGTCTCCAAATAAGGTTACATTCTGAGCTCATAGGAATTAGGACTCCAACATATGGATTTTTGGTGTTCACAGTTTAACTCATAACAGCAACCAACAGTGAAAGTCTAAATAGTGATATAATTATTAAAAAATGGGATAAGAAGAGAGGAAGGTACTGTGAGTACTTTCATGCATCATAACAGCAGATCATTATATGAGTTGATAAAATTTTAAAAGTATCAGTAGAAAGGTATCATTTGGTAATATGGAGGTAATTACTAAAGAAATAAAAGCAGAAATAGTGGTGAGTTTTGCACTTGAGAATTGGAACTGGAACTAAAGAAACTGAGTTAAAAAAAAACTTTTGGATCTGACTCTAAAATCTGTGTGATAGAGTTTATATTAGTGGATCTCATATATCTCTTCTCAAATTGTATTGCCTTCTTGTTCAGTGAAATTTCATTTTTAATGAGAACTTAGACAAAAACTAATTAAATAAATCAATTCATCAATTAAAAGTCTAAGGAAATTTATAGGAAAAGCAATGTGTTCAACTCTGTAGCTAGCAGTGCCCAGTGTATCAGTGTCTCATCGCTGCTGTAACAAAGTATCACAAGCTTAGTGGCTTAAAATAACACAAAGTCATTATCTTATGGTGCTGGAGGTGAAAACTCCCACTGTGCTAAAATCAAGGTGTCTGCCAGGTATAATTTCTTCTGGAGGCTCAAAGGGAGATTTTGTTTCTTTGCTTTTTCCAGCTTATATAGCCATTTGCATTTCTGGGCTTGTGGCTCCTTCCTCTATCAAAGTAAGCAGAATAGCATCTTCAAATCTCTCTCTGACTTTCACCCTTTCCTGCCTCCCTCTTTCACTTACAAGGACCTTGTGATTACATTGGCAGAATGGGCTAATCCAAGATCATCTCCCATCTCAGGATCCTTAACTTAATCACACCTGCATACTCCTTTTTGTCACGTAAGAAAACATTTGCAGGATGTAGGGATTAGGATGGGGACATATTTAGGGGTCTTTATTATGCCTACTATACACAGTAAAAGACAAAGGCTGTTTTAGTTTTGATGTACAACAGACAAAGACAATAGCGAACAGCAAATATTCTGGTAAAGAAAAGCCATGGTTCCCATAATTCTCCCAGCAATGCTAGTGAGTGCCTTTTCTAGTGGGGACTATCTATCAAGTCTGTTGACAAAAGCAAATAGAATGTGGCGAGGTTGAACTACTGATCAGTATGCCCTTGAAACCCTTGGAGGGTTATGCTCAAGTAATGTTATAACAAGGTGGGCAGAGGATAATTATTTCTCTAAGCCAGAGGATGAATGGTAATTGATAAAATTCCAAATAGAAAGTGTAGGCATGTGTAATTCAATTAGTTATTTTTAGCTTTGCAAAACATTATTTATCTAACTCTGCAAACTTATAACTTTGCAAAATGTTACAAGGAAAATCTTTGAGTTTTAGTTTCAAATGCTATTAAAACTGAGTAATTTAAAATGCAGACTCTGACAGAATAATTTAAGTGAAAGAAAAATAAAGTTATACAGAATTTATTTAATCAATAGGTTTGAGAAGACAGGAAAATTTAATGTTGAGGGTATCAAATAGGCACCCAATGGACTGAATGATCTATGTGGTAGAATGAGATACAGGACCACTGACACCTGCGCCTGGAGGAATGCTTATGTAGACACTAATAACAAAGTCAGTGATTTTTCCTACTATTTTCAATGCTATCCTCAGGCTATAGATTTAAACTTCATGATAAGTTCAATTTAAAAGGCAATATCTACTAATTTCTCAATTAAATGGCCTTTATATGAGTCTTATATAGACACAGGGACAATTATATACAACTTGATGTGAAAATAAGGCAAACCAAGAAGTTAAAAGAAGTCTTATGGTTCATGTTTACAAAATAATACATTGGGACGTTTTTCCTAATTGAGATTTAAACAGAAAAATTATATGTTCTGACTTACTGCTTGCATGTTTATTTCTGCAAGTGATAAAAACCTTAGGATTAATAATTAAACCATTCTGGAGTTTTATATCAGCAGATACCAAAGCTGTCAGTTGCATGATCTTAACCACAATTAAATTCAGGCATAACATTCTCTGATTATACCAATATAGGAAGAAAAAGATTTCTTCTCCCCCAGGTCAGTTTTTATAGATAACAAACATTTAACCATAAAAAGAAAACATGCTCTCTATAGAGGGCTAATTAAACACCACAGTAATAAGTTAGGAAAGGTTGTTTCAGGTGAGTGAACCCAACTCCAGTCATGGAAGAAAGAAAAAGAAGCCCTTGATTTCCGTGGTTGAGAGAGGCACAGGTGTCAGCAGGAACCCTCAGGATGTCCTAAGGAAAGGTTTCCTCTCCAGCTCTTCAGTCAGCGATGTTGGCTTCATATGTTAAAGCCCTTGCTGTTTACACAGTGCTGTTTACACTGTTTATTCCTGAACGCTTTGCCTTGTGTTCATCCCCCTGAGAAAGGATCAGCCCTTCCAGTGAACTAGTCTGAATTCCTTTGTGGTTGGTCATCCTTTAGTGCCTCGCTAGCCAGAATTACTTAATGTCATTCATCAGCCTTGCAACACTCACATGGCATTTACTTGACTAGCAATTTTATTGGAACTTAATTATTAGCAAGAAAAAAAATAGAAACATTAAAATGGTGCAAATCTATAGCAATGAAATGCTTAGCATGCTGTTAATGCTGCAGAGAATCTTAAAACTAAATTGAATCTGGCCTCATGGCACTTAGGTTGTGAGACGCACTACTTGCATTTAAATATTTTGCTATGCATACATACAGGAAACACGATTTTGATGTTTGTTAAATAAGAATTAATTTTTCTTATATAACAGAACAAAGCCCTCCCTATGTTTTTCACAATCAAGTTGTTTATTTCTAATTAGACTAAATATAAGGTGAAATGTATTCAACATATCCAAAATACTATTTTAATAAATTGAGCAAATTGTGAAGATCCGTGTATTTATTTCAGACTTTTTAAAAGTTAAGACAATTTTAATTTATTATTCTATAAAATTCAGTTTAACTGTCAGTTTAGTTTTGAAATTCAGAAGTCAATTTGGAAAATGGAAATGTTTATCATTAGTTGCATTTTGTCCTGATCTCAGAAAATTGCATATATGTTTTCCTGTATATGCTTCCATATTTATCATTAGATGAGCAAATGATAAAAACACACTGAATTTATGTAATTTATCTCTAACCCCTTTAATAAAACATTTCATAATTTTCAGATAATTCAGAATTCTTAATGAGTATTCTTCTTCATGAAGCAGTGTCTTCTGTTCATATTGAATGCAGCAGACTCAGGCATAACTATGATTTATCAATGGCATATTTTTAAGGCTAGCATCAATAATAGACTCTTGAATTCAATTATGTAAGCACAATTTCAAAGGGTTGCCTTTGTTGAGTACAAAAATCTACATGGTTAGATAAAAATGGTGCAAACTTAAGCATTGTATAAAGGAAAGATCTATTTATTTTCTGTGTTTCTAATTGGTGTTAGGCACCATATTAGATCAGCTCATCATTTACCTGCCATTTCTCCCTCTTTTTACTTTTTTTGTGTTAAAGAGTTTGGAAATCTTATGACTAGCCTACTTGTTCTGCGCCCATGAAGCAAATTAGATATCATGAATAAAAGATCTGGGCCAGTACAAATGTAACCTTACTCTCTCTGTTTATCTCAAGACCTAAGCCTGTTCACATCTGCATCACCTGTGCATGAAGGGGAAACCAGGTAACCCAAACCAGGTATCTGAGATGACATTGCATGCCTGAATTACAAATCCTCCTCCTAGCTTTACACCAAAGGGCTGGCAGTGCTGACCTGAGTGACTGATAACTACAAGAGGAGAATATACTTCACTTTCAATTCCTTCTGGGTCGATTCTAACTATTGGGCCCCAGAATGCAATCAGTCATGGATTCTAAGAATCGGGTAAAAAAATGGAGTTTAGGGATCAGTCCGTTGGGCATATCTGAAAACGCACCATGTCGTTATTTTTCAAAGACCTGATGGCACAGTTGGAATATAGCTGATACAGTCAGCAACTGGGAATATCTACCCATATGACCCCATCACCCATGCAGTAAAGATTTTTATAATGGAAATAATTAAATAGAAGTCTAAAGACCTGGCTTCCCTACTAAGATACTTGAACAAATGTGACATTGCATTCCTGGGGAGAATTGCAGAGATCAGTGTTACCATTAAAACTGGAAAATTTCAAGTGTGTTGTTTTCCATCACAGCTCCATTGGACTCCCCCGTTCAAGATGTGTAGTTGATGGAAGACACTTGGAGAATGACATAGTTTAGTAAACTCAACAAGATGCTGAATCTATTTGCAGCTTTGGTTCAGATGCCATCTTTTTATTGGAATGAATAACACACAGCCTACCACCAGACATTCAGTTAAAGGTTTGGTCTATTTTGACCAGTATTTATTCTCCCGGTATCCACTCTCTTCTAGATACTTTTATTCACATAAGTTGTACCAGGTTTTAGCAAGCATATGGACATCCGGTTAGTCCCTACACTGCCCTGACTACTTTGTAGCTGTACATGGTCATGTGACCAAGTCCAGGCCAGAGAACTTAGTCACATGACCACATACAGCTACAAAGTAATCATGACCAATGCTGATGACATGAACAAGTTCTGTCTCTCATCCTTGAGAAATAAAGACAAATGCATTCTATTATTTCTTCCTTCATGTTGGTTAAGTGGAACAATGGACTTAAACCCAGTGGTCTTAAGCCATGTATTAAAGATAACAAGGCTATCCTTTCCATCCTTGGCCATCTACTTCCATCTGTTGCGGGGAAGAGAAGAAAACTTCTCTTCTATTTGAAACATTATATTTTAGAGTATTTTTGTTACAGCAGCTTAACGTGTTTCCCAACTAATACAGCATGTAACTCTCTGTCCACTTAATGCACTATTCCATGTTGAGCTCAGGATACTTCTTCAGTCCCAAAATAAATGCTTCTATTTTCTTGGTCACTCCAACTTCCTCCTCCTTGGGAATGCTTGATTTCTCTGTGTTCATCCTCTCACTGTTCTCACAATCCCAATATAAACTTGAAGGTGTGCTCCCTCATTTGCCCAAATGAGAACTCATGCAACACATATATAGATGTAGAAAATTTCACAAGTTATTCAGATAACCTAAAATCAATACTTACTTACTGTTAAAAAATGTCCTCCAAAAATAACAGAAAAAGAGTAATGTTTATAGTAGAGAAACTTGACAAACACTCAATCAGCCAGGTGATCAGGTCAACATCGAAAGTGACAAGTCATATTGACAGTACGTACCCATGACATGATGTGATTAGAAGGAAACACCACCTCTGTGGTCTTCTTCCCAAATAGCCATAACCCCAGTCTAGTCATGAGGAAAACACTGGAAAAACCCAAATGGAAGGACAGTCTGTCAACCAGTATTCCTCAAAGCCCTCGAGGTCATCAAAAACAGAAGGTCTGAGAAACCATCATGGTCTAAAGGAGACTTAAAAAACATGACTGTTAAATGTAATGTTCAGCAGAACATTGAAAACAAAAGATGAAAAAAAAATGAATGTAATGTAATATCCGAGATGAGATCCTCCATCAAGGGATATTAGGAAAAAAGTATGTAAATTCAAGTACATTATGGACTTTAGTT
>NC_045456.1:15700345-15716475 GCF_002776525.5 Piliocolobus tephrosceles | reverse complement strand
TGTGTGTGTGTGTGTGTGTGTGTGTGTGTGTGTGTGTATCCTTTTGGTTCTGTTTCTCTGAAGAAACAGAAGCTTCCTTGACTACTACTTTCCTCATCATTCAAGACTCTCAAATGCTACCTCCTCTGTGCAGCCACACTTGATTTCTTCTGCCAGATATAAATGCTCCTTCTTCTGTGCTCATTCTTATAGTATATTTCTTGTGCCACATTTTTGCAAACAATTACTATGCTTTGTACTATCATTAATTGATCATCTAAAGTAGGGGTGTCCAATCTTTCGGCTTCCCTGGGCCATATTGGAAGAAGAATTGTCTTGGGCCACACACAAAATACACTAACACTAACGATAGCTGATGAGCTGAAAACAAAATGCAAAAAATGTTCGTAATGTTTTAAGACAGTTTATTGTGTGTTGGGCTGCATTCAAAGCTGTCCCGGGCCACATGCATCCCACGGGCAGGGTAGGACAAGCTTGATCTAAAGCCTGGATTCTAAATCTTGTGGCTCAAATCTTGGTCTGTGAACCAGCAGCATCAGTATGCCCTGGAAGCCTGCTAGACATGCAGAATCTCGGGCTCCACCCTAGACCTACAGAATCAGAATCTGCATTTTAACAGATGCCTGGGTGAGTCACATTAAAATGTAAGCAGCACTGCTGTAAACAAGTGCTTCTTAACATTCAGTGGCTTTAAAAAATACATATGCCTAGTTCCTATCCTCAGAGACTCTGATGTAACTGGTCTGGGGTGCGGCCTGGGCTTCAGGATGTTCGACACTTTCCCAGGTATTCCTAACTCACAGCCAAGCTTGAGAACCACTGTAACAAACCCCTTGTCTTAGAAGGAGAATTGAGCCCAGTGAAGCTGAGGGACCCCTGTAAGGTCATAAAGTGAGTTAGTATCAGGAATGAGAAGCCTACTAAGGTTTCCTGTCTCCCTAAAAATGTTTTAAGGAAAGAGGACAAAGATCCATGTGCACTATCAGCAAATTTATAATGAAACCTGGGTCATCCAACACCCAGCTGACACAGGAAACTGTCATCATACCAAATATCTCCTCTGTAGGGAGGAACCAGCAGGATTCTCTAGAAATAAAAGAAATGACTCAGCCTAGGTTGGATCTTAGGAACACTTCTCATTTAAAATGACTGTCAAAGACCAAATTTGACAAATTTACACCAAGGGTAAAGTTACTGCTAGGGCAGATGGGTGCCACCTCTGATCTAGTGCGACCCAAAAATGTCCCATGTGGATACAGGCAAGTCTCCACTGGCTCCTTCATTCTCTGCTGAGCCTGGGATGCTTTGGTTATGTAACTTCTTTGGAAGGTACAAGATGATGATATAGTGGCTTCTTTTTATTGCCATATGGCATGAAGTTTTGATCTGAGTTAGAAGATAATAGAGAGAAAAGATGAGAGAAGGAAAGTAAACAGATTTCTTTTCCTTTCAAGACCCTCTCTGGGTTTTACATTCATACTGGCCTGGTGAGGTCCACTAATTCTTCCATCAGGGTTATAACCAGTAACAACAGGCTTTCCACCCACAGAGATGACTAATGTCACATCCTCTACCTTTGAAGAAGGGTGACTACATGCTGAGGGAGCCTGTCAGTAGCAGGCACCCACATAAAAAGTGGCTGTACCCGCCAATGACTCAAGTGTGACAGGGTGACATTCTCAATCACCTCCCTCCCTGTGGCCTCCTGTGAACTGTCCACGATACAATTTCTGACCTGCAGTTGCTTGGGATGGATATCCCCTTGATCTGCTGTTGACGACGCAGTACTTCTTCTTTGGCAAAACTACATCTTTCCTTGGTGCAGTGGACCACAACCTGCTTCATGAGGCATCTGCAGAAGAAGCTAACCCCAAACGCCCACTGTGCTGATAAATTTGTGCTAGAAAATCATACCCAACCCCACGGAATTGCAAGCGTGACAGTTGGTATTAGCAGTTATTCATGCAGATGTGTTCTCAGCAGTGCCATTAAAGAGGGGAAAAAAACAAAGCATGACACACTGGGCAGGTGTGCACACACCCATGGGCACACACATACACATATGCATACATACACACACGTCCACATACACACACACTACTGGCAAGCAGCCGTCCCACTGACCCACAATGAGCCATGCTAGTTTGCCCTGGAATACATCTCCTTTGCAGATAAAAGGAAGAATGCTTCCTGGTATAAAGGAGAGCTATGTATATTTGTGTAACTGATTTCAAAAAAAAAAAAAAAAAAAAAGAAGCAATAGCAGAAGCCAAGTGAACCAACCATATGACAGCAGTTGTAATAAAACAGCACATAAAAATATTTACCAAATTAAATAATTTGGCTAAGTCAATACCAAGCTTTTAGAGTGAGTTAGTAGAATAAACATAAAAGGCGGGAGCTAAAAGGAACTCTTAAAAGTGGACTCTGGTGCCTGCGTTATATAGGTAAGGAAATGAAAGTCTAGCAGGGTGAAGTCACTTGCCCAAGGTCACACAGCTAATTAGTATGGTGTCAGGACAAGAACCGCCTGTCCAGGCTCTCTGGCCAACACCGTCTTGGCTGCGCACCACCACACACGCAGCCCATAAAGAGATTCAAGCAGATGGTGATGAATTTTCTCAGGCCCAGGGTTCTAAAACTGCTAACCATTTAAACCAACGCAGGTCTGACTGAAAAGAAACCTGCCTGCAAAGAAAAGGGGAAATAAAAAAATGGAAACGTTGCAATTGTACATTTTCTTTGGAAGGCTGAATGAAGCCAACAAGAGCTTCACTTCCCACCCTGGGGCAAATTCAGGAGGCAGAGAAAAATGATAGGACCGTTCCAGCTACTTCTGCCATGTTTGGGTTTTGGGCACACAAGGTTAGAAATACAAATAAATTACCCTGCAGCCAAGAGTCTATGGTTTCTCCCCCAATTCAGAGTCATGTCCAATTATTCTCCTAAACAACAGGAGAGTCTCTAGACCTTTATTCAATCACTTCCACTTCCTAGAAGACTGCCTTTTTCCTTTGGCCAAGGCTAAACTCATTTTTACCCTATGAAAAACATGTACCTCCAGCTGGGAACAGCCAGTCCAGAGCCAAAGGATCACAGAATATAAGAACTGGAGAGTCACCCCAACAAACCATTTTTTCCCATCTTACTGTCTCTTTCTTTTGAAAAATACATTTTTTCATTGTGATATGTTTTTAAAACAAGAAATTTAGAGAAGAAAAAAATTCATAATCCCATTATTTGATAACAAACATCATTAGGATTTGGGCTTCTTACCAGACTTTAATTTTCTAGGCGTGTGTGTGTGTGTGTGTGTGTGTGTGTACGTGTGTGTGTGTATTTTAAACAAGGCTATCATCATAATATACAAATGCTTCTGTGTCCTTTTTCTTTACCTATATCATAAGAAAATTTCCTATATTGCTACAGTCTTCCTACACATAATTCTAACAGCTATTTAGTATTTTATCAATTATATTTATCATATTTACCTAACTGTTCTCCTACTGTGGAACATTTATGGTTGTTTCTAGTGTTTCAGTAATCATAAATAAGGCTTCACTGAACACTATTGTGCATGTAGGTGTTTTCATTGTTGCTATTTTAGGTTATTTCCTTCAGAGACTTCTAAGAAGTCAACCGCCTCGTTTTCTTCATTGCTGGAAAAACACAGTTCCCCAGTGATTAAACAACCTGTTAAGGTAATAGGCACACTCTCCAGAGACCTGGGTTTGGTCCTGACTTAGCTGTCAGTGATCATCTGTGACAACCTGGATAAGCCACTCACTTCCTCTGAGACCCGGTTTTCCCTGGGTGTTAGGAGACAGGGAGCTCCAGGCCCGTCCTGGGTGTTCTGATTACCAGTGGTGCTCTCTTTCCACTATTCCCCACAGCCTCCCATCTGATACCAAGGCCCTTAACCAATCTCCCTTCTACTTCTCTGCTTTTCACATCAGTTGCTCAGGAAAATGACTTAGTCAAAGCCCATTGTGGAACCAAATGTGTTTAAGCATGTGGGAGCCAGGCAGATCAAGCCTATCGTATGTGAAAGCCAGCAGCAGGATTGGCTATTTCCCCCCTATGGAGCCCTTGCCCCAGCTTTCTGAATCCAGGTCATCCATGGAATTCAACAGACCTTGCTTCATCTCTGCAAGTACTGGCCACAGGGCATTGTGACAATAATAAACACACATGCGCCTGCTCTCGGGGACTTCTCCCAGAACTCAGTTATGTAGGAGAGGGAGTTGGCCTGTGTCTCCTATCAAGGCCCTCCAGGACAATAAAGAGGCCACTGGTCACATCCCCTAAATAATCCCTGTTGGTAACAGCACCACACTTAGCCTGGAGCACACCAGAACAGATGGAGGAATACATCACACTCGCCTTTCATATCTTATCCATACAAGAGTTTGCCATTTATTTTGGCCTCTTCAAAAATAAGTTATAGGCCAAATGCTGTAGCTCACGCCTGTAATCCCAGCACTCTGGAAGGCTGAGGCAGGTGGATCACCTGATGTCAGCAGTTCAAGAATAGCCTGGCCAACATGGTGAAACCTCATCTCTACTAAAAATACAAAAATTAGCTGGGCATGGTGGCACATGCCTGTAATCCCAGCTACTCAGGAGGCTGAGGCAGGAGAATCGCTTGAACCCAGGAGGTGGCAGTTGCAGTGAGCTGAGATTGTGCCATTGCACTCCAGCCTGGGCAACAAGAGTGAAACTCCATTTCAAAAAAAAAAACCTATTGGATGCCACTCTAATGCCATGTGACTATCCTGTTCCCCAAAAATAAGTTGTAATCAACAGAGAAGTAAAGATCATGAAATAACATTTTCTCAATTTTTTAATATCCTGTGGGATACATGCAGTCCCCAGGCTATTGCCTCCTCAGTTACGGAATTAGATGATGCAAGTTCCAGTTCAGTCACCATTTCCCCCTTTTTATACTTTGTCAATAAAAATGATATGGCCTTTGTTCATACAGACCATTGATACTGCACCACGTTATACTGGAAAACACACAAGCTTTGGAGTCAGGCAAACTTAAGTAGAATTCTGATTCCACTTGCTCTTAGCTGTGTACACTTGCCAAAATACCATATTTCACAGGATCTAAGACACCACTGCAAAGACCTACAGTTATCTTACTATCAAGAAAGAAAAGCCCTTTTAGACATATCTATATTTCAGGTGTTCAAATGTGAAAATAATACATGTCATAGAATCAATGACATGTGATATTTAATCTCTCTACAGTGAAGTTTCTCACTTGTAAGATGGAGATGCTAAATGTCCACATTGGAGGTTGGCCATGAGATGTAAATGAGTAACACTTGTACTATGCCTCACTCCAGATCTGGCACATAGTAAGTACTCCACAGAATGCTAGTTTCTCTTCTCTTTCCAAATGTGATGAGTAGGTTCTGGATAGATTACAAGTTATCTCAGAGTACATGCCATATCTTATATGCATTTGACCTTTTCTAACTCCCCATGACCGAGAATATTGCCTTACACATTGTAGTCACTCAGTAAATAGGTAAGGAATACAGATGATGAATTTGTTTGAAAAACCGATAAATACTGAAGTTGGAAAATCCCATTGGTGGATGTAGCCAGTGATGTCCCACTGGCTTCCCCAGCACCTGCATGTGATGAGCACATCTATCTATAATCTTGGCTGGGTCTGGGGACTGGAAAGAAGAGCAAATGCCGGCTTATGAAGCACATCCCTCCTGGAATCCCCCATGCCGGCAGGCTGTGGCTGGAGGCCCGCTGCATTCAGGCAAGAACCTGCAGCTAAATCTCAGTTCCACAGACAAATGCAGCATTGTGGTCCCCGTGGGCCTTCGGGGAAAGCCAGGCTGCCTCTGTGCCCTGGATGTGAACGGCTGTGCATATTAAGTTAGACAGGCTGCATCCCCAAGGGCTTAAACCCGTCCCCTGGGACTCTCCAAGAGCAGCATCCTGGGGGTAAACAAATGTCCCATGTGGGGGTGCTGGAGGGAGCAGAAGCTCAGCTGAACAGAACCACGTGGCATTGTTTTTTCCCCAATATTGTTCTGCCTGCTGATTTTCTTCCTCCGATGTCCCGGTTCTGTTGGAAAGGGAGAAGAGACAGAGAAGAGGAACACATCTCATTTTCCACCACCCACTTTTGATTATTCATATTCATGTGGGAGATGAGAAGAGTCTGCCAGGGACACATTTAAATAACAAGTACTCTAAAACCATTACTTTGCCCTTGACTACAGTCAAGAGACATTCCGTGGGCAGCACACTGTAGTGTGTGCGCACTCACACCCTCACAAATGCACACTCACCTCTCCCTCCAAGCTCCACAAGCTGGAACCTAGCAGTCCCAGTTCCCTAAAGATTGCTCACACAGATGGATGTGGCTTTCACAACATTAATGGGACTAGAAGGAAAAAAAAGCAATAATAATTAGCAAAACAGTAAGTATGTATCAGTTGAGGTTTCATGCTTCAGTATTTATGTAGCCTCTCCCCTGGGCTGAAGGAAAGGACAAGGGAGTGGAGAGAGGAGGAATAAAGTCGGAAAGCCCATTGCCCGTGGAAGTGCACAGCATGTTGGCAGCAGGGCAGAAAGCACCTTACTCTGAAGTCAAAATTCCTCGCCCTGGCCCAGGTCCTCAGGAGCTAGCTGCCAGGTGTTCTCGAAGGTTCCTGCAGGACAAAGACGCCTGGCATCTACTTCTTTCCCCTCACCAACTTCCTGGGCCATCTACTAAGACCCTTTGCTTCTTGGTGCTTTGAGGAGGGAAAAATGTCTTTCTTACCTCCCCCAGAGGATGGCTGAGAGGGTTAAGGAAGACGCTACCTCTGAGCGAAGGCAGAATTCCTGCCCTGGAATCACCCCACGGACCCCAGGTCTGTGCCATCTGCTACCTAAAGTCCTGTAATAAACCTGAGGGAAGGCGGGTGGAGCAGGGAGGGGCACTGTCATTTATCTCGTTGCTCAGTCCCTGTGTCTAATAAAGAATTTAGGAAACTTCCCACAGCACATCTTCTTCTCATTAATAATAGAGTCCTTACTAATAAATCCAGAAAGCAGCACCCAGATCTTGTTAAACCTCTACTAGTTTTGAAACGTCCATAGCCCAATGTGGAGGCTATCAACACATTCCCAGGAGAAAATGAAACACACCCACAAGTTGGGGTTGCTAAAAAAATCCATGTTTGGATCTCACATAAGTGACTGATTTGCCCATTGCTATATCCATTAATGCTGTCCAGTAGAACTTTCTGCAATGATGGAAATGTTCTATGTTGCATGGTCCAATATGGTAGCTACCAGTCAGCCACACGTGGCTTGAAATGTGGCTAGGACAACTGAGGAAACTGTATTAGTCTGTTCTCAAGCTGCTGATAAAGACATACCCGAGACTGGGAAGAAAAAGAGGTTTAATGGGACTTACAGTTCCACATGGCTGGGGAGGCCTCAGAATCATGGCGGGAGGTGAAAAGCACTTCTTACATGGTGGCGGCAAGAGCAAAATGATGAAGACGCAAAAGTGGAAACCCCTGATAAACCCATCAGATCTTGTGAGACTTATTCACCATCACCAGAATAGTACAGGAAAGACCAGCCCCCATGATTCAAGCACCTCCCCCAGGTCCCTTCCACAACACATGGGAATTCTGGGAGATACAATTCAAGTTGAGATTTTAGCGGGGACACAGCCAAACCACATCAAAACTGCATTTTTCATTTTTTTTAGTTTTATGTAAATTTAAGCAGCCACATGTGGCTAATGGCTACCATACTGCATAGCACAGACCCAGAGAGCATCTCCGGTATATAGCTGGCACTCAATAAATCTTTGTTCAAGGGAAAACGTAAATGGACAATCGTTCACCATAATAAGTTCTGATCAAACAGGATTCTCATATTTATTGAGTCCTCATTTTAAACAAAGCCCTGTTTAGGTCAACAACCTCCTGAGATGGGTACTTCTGTTATCCCAATTATACAGATAAAGAAACTGGGGCTTCAAAGAGTTAAGTGAGGAGCCCACAGCCACATAGCACATAGCCAGCTAAGGACTGTGCCCACACACCCATTTCTGCATGCCTCCAGCTTTCTGTAGTCTGGTGGGACAGCCTCTTCAAACTACTTTTTCCATTGACCAAAAAAATCCTTAAGGAGCATTACTTTACTTTCACCAGAATGACATCAAATTAGTTAAGGAACTTTTCCTTTTGAAATAGAAAAAAATGAAGATAGACAATTGTTGTCACTTCTAGGGATCTTTTAAAAGTCTAGCCAGAGCAGTAACTTCACAAGGCTCTGTTGTCTGACTTCTGGGTCCCAAGTCAAGAGTTAACTATTCATTCCACCAGTGTGACCTCTCCCTCAAATCATCTCCCAAGATGGCAGACGACTCTGAGAGAGCCTCACAATCATCATGTCCATGAGCTCTCACCTCTGAACGCTGAGAGGTGAGAAAGGGAGGAGAAAGGGAGGTGAGAAAGGGATCTGAAACACCAGTGACCCAAATCCAGAGTTTGTAGCCCCTCCCACCATGAAAGATGGGAGAAGCATGTCTATATGTTATACGCAAATGTCCTTCTCCAAGGAGATTACTGCATCCTTGCTCATCTAGTAAATTATAGCTGCAGCCAGCCCTGCCCCTTGCATCATCAGGGCTCAGTTATATAACAAGAGAACATGCGCTCCTACCACCATCAAATGTAAGCACCAAACCAGCGGCTGGGCACCCTTCAAGGCATCCTCTCCTCAGCTGACTCTGTTTACCATAGCATGCCCCTGACTCCATCACACACAGAGCTGTCTTGACAGCATTACTAGCTAAATCAACTTTTGCAGTTCTTCCCATGCCATCTAAGGAGGCCATTTGGGCTCCTCTCAACAGGGTCCTTTCCAACACTCCAGCAAGCTGTCTGCCTTGACTGACCCCAGAGCTCTGGCATTTGTGGCTGTCACCACTTGAGATATGAAGGGAAAGATGCAACTGATACTTACTGCTGATGAAGAAAAGTATTTGTAGAATTTCAGACATTCTTAAACCATTCTAACTTTGCCCTAGGAGGTCAACTCAAGCCACACAGTTTATCTCGCATAACCAGTGGTTCCTTGAGGAGGACTTTACGTCATAGAGCCTCCCATGTCTTCCTTTTCGATTATTTAAATCCTACCCCCTCTTCTGGGCCCAGTTGAAGACCAACCCACTTTTTCCAAGAGGTCCTACAGGACCCTTCCAGCTCTCAGAACGCCCCTTTCCTCAGCTTTCAGGCAGCCTCCACTCTCTGTAGTGCCACCTTCTCAGTAACCCACCAAAGAGGGGAAGGGCGCCCAGGACGAGTGGGGCCCCACTCACTGGCCCCACTCATTTTATCTCCGACGTCAAGTTCATGTTCCCCACTCAACAAAACAAATGTGCAGCAGTAAACTGGAAGCAATAATTCACCAGCTCTTAGAGGAAGTCCCTTCCAGGCCCCTTGTGCTGCAAGTGTCTCATTTAAACACACAACACTTTTTATGAGGGGGATCCTGTTAAAACATTTTCTGCAGGCAGGCGCGGTGGCTCACACCTGTAATCCCAGCACTTTGGGAGGCCGAGGTGGGTGGATCACTGAGGTCGGGAGTTCAAGACCAGCCTGAGCAACAAGGAGAAATCCCGTCTCTACTAAAAATACAAAATTAGCTGGGTGTGGTGGTACATGCCTGTAATTCCAGCTACTCGGGAGGCTGAGGCAGGAAAATCGCTTGAACCTGGGAGGCAGAGGTTGCGGTGAGCCAAGATCATGCCACTGCACTCCGGCCTGGGTGACAAGAGCAAAACTCCATCTTGGGAAAAAATAATAAAATTAAATTAAATTAAAATTAAAATGCCATTTTTTCCCCTTTGCCTTAGTGCCTTTTGTAGACTGGCACTGGGAAGCCTACCCAAGTGACTGACCCTTAATCCAATAATGATTTTTCAGGGATTACTCAACTGCCTCCAGCAAACTCTTCCTGGCATTGCAGTATAACCATTCACTCTGCACTTAGTCATGTATCTCATTGCATTGCTCTATGTGTGCCTATGCACTCTTCTTTCAAGGACAAAGACTATGTCTTACTTTATAGGGCATTTCTCACCACAGCTAACATACTGCTACAGGGATTCAAAAGGCATTTACTAACTAAAAATAAATGAAAAAAACAAAAAAAAACAAAAACCACTCTCCAGACACTGGGCAGAATAGGTGGTTAGAAAACCCTACTGGAAGACAATCTTCATGTTGGAAACGCCCCTGGCAGAGGGTTCAGTGCATTCTCACAGCCCAAGGCAACGCCAGAGTCCCAGGCATGAGCACCCCCTCACCTGGTAGTCTTGCTCTTCTACTCCATGAACTATTTCAATGAATACTCGGCAAAACTAATTTTACTTGGGTTGGAGAATTAGTTCCGCTGTACTAGTTCCAAAATCAAAAATAAGAGGAAGGATATGAAAACCAAAAAAAAAAAAAAAAACTCTACCCCTTCCCCAAGTGAAGTCTGCTACCTCAACAAAATAAGAAAATCATAAAACCAACGCTTACAAATCAATAAATGACAAACAACCCTATTTAAAAATGGGTATTAGATTTGAACAGTCACTTTATCAAAGAAAAATGTGACTGTCTAATAAACACATGAAAAGCTGTTCAACATCATTAATTGTTATTAACAAAATGCAAACCAAAGTCCTAACAAGATACTTCTACATACCACCTATAATGGCTATGATAAAAAAGACTGACAAGGCTGGGCATGGTGGCTCACACTTGTAATTCCAGCAGTTTGGGAGGCCGGGTGGGTAGATCACTTGAGGTCAGGAGTTCAAGACCAGCCTGGCCGACATGGCGAAACCCCATCTCTACTAAAAATAGAAAAATTAGGCAGGGCGCAGTGGCTCACACCTGTAATCCCAGCACTTTGGGAGGCCAAGGTGGGCAGATCACGAGGTCAGGAGTTCGAGACCAGCCTGACCAACATGGTGAAACCCCATCTCTACTAAAAATACAAAAAAAAAAAAAAATCAGCTGGGTTTGGTGGCAGGCGCCTGTAATCTCAGCTACTCAGGAGGCTGAGGCAGGAGAATTGCTTGAACCCTGGAGGTG
The DNA here is from genome assembly GCF_002776525.5 of Piliocolobus tephrosceles. NCBI lineage: Eukaryota > Metazoa > Chordata > Mammalia > Primates > Cercopithecidae > Piliocolobus > Piliocolobus tephrosceles. Next base: position 15,705,346 of record NC_045456.1, on the reverse strand, counting down.
AAAGCTGTAGTGAGCCAAGATCGCACGACTGCACTCCAGCCTGGGTGATGGTGGAAGACTCTGTCTCAAAAATAATAATAATAATAATAATAATACAAAAATTATCTGGGCATGGTGGCACACACCTGTCATCCCAGGTACTTGGGAGGCTGAGGCAGGAGAATCACTTGAACCCAGGAGACAGAGGTTGCAGGGAGCCGAGATCATGCCCCTGTACTCCAACCTGGGCAATGGAGTGAAACTGTCTCAAAAAAAAAAAAGACTGACCATACCAAGTGTTGCTGATGATATCAGAAAATTAGAACTCTCCTACGTTGCTGATGGGAATGTAATACGGTGCCACTGCTCTGGAAAACAGTTGGGTAGTTTCTTAAAAAGTTAAATACATACACACTATACAACTGAGCAATTTCAATCCCAGGTATTTAACCAAGAGAAATGAAAACATGGCTCCACAAAAGACTTATATGCAAATGCTCACAGCAGCATTATCCACAATCACCAAACACTGGAAACAATACAAACATCCATCAGATGGTGAATGGATAAACACAACGTGGTATATCCACACAATGGAATATCACCCAGCAATAAAGATAAATGAACTTCTGATCCGTGCAACAACATGGCTGAACATCAAAAACATTATGCTAGGTGAAAGAACTCATGCACACATGACTCCAGACTTCATGATTCCATTTAATTGAAAGTTCTAGGAAAGGGAAACTACAGAGACAGAAAGTAGACTAGTAGTTACCTGGAGCCAGAAGTGGGAATGAGGACTGATTACAAATTGGCATGATTACAAATTGGCATTTAGCGTGTTGAAAATGTTCTAAACATATAAATGTACTAAAAATGGAATCACTTACAATGGGTGAATCTTACGAAATAAAAAGAATGGAGAATTGTATGGTATATATAGTTCAATAAAGCTATTTTTTTAAAAAGTAGTGTTAAAACTACAAACCAACTTAATTGGAGCTTCAAAAATTTTGGAGAGGCCGGGCGCGGTGGCTCAAGCCTGTAATCCCAGCACTTTGGGAGGCCAAGACGGGCGGATCACGAGGTCAGGAGATCGAGACCATCCTGGCTAACACGGTGAAACCCTGTCTCTACTAAAAAATACAAAAAAAAAACTAGCTGGGCGAGGTGGCGGGCGCCTGTAGTCCCAGCTACTCGGGAGGCTGAGGCAGGAGAATGGTGTAAATCCTGGAGGCGGAGCTTGCAGTGAGCTGAGATCCGGCCACTGCACTCCAGTCCGGGCGACAGAGCAAGACCCCGTCTCAAAAAAAATAAAAATAAAACAAAATAAATTAAAAAAAAAAATTTGGAGAAATTTATAGTTTCAGTTTAAGGACATTAATCAAAGAAGCATCTTAATACTCTGCGGGCTATTAAAATTAGAGACTGGAAAATTTCTTTAAATCATAACGTTTTAATGTAAAGTTACTTTCCTGCACTTTTTAATTCTCCACAGTAGGATATTAACAATTCTCAAGGAAGGTCTAAACCCCAAGGCACCCCAGACTCGCCCAAACCCTAGAAGTCAAAGACCTGTAGACGGGTATAGAATTGCTCAGGGTGAAGTGTCACTGTGGCTCTCAGTGGTGTGACAGCCTCTTTCCCAACATTCTTCTTAGCTCATGTGAACCCAAAAGAACGAACACTGGCCTTCCAGGTCTCCTGCCTTGAGGACAAGTGCTCAGAGGCCTGCTGCTCTCCTAGGGCCCCACACCCACCAGCTGAACTAACCAGAGCAGTTTCTCCACTGACACATCTTCCAGGTGTCTCTTCTCTCAGCTTGCCTAGCCAGATGGCCTTGATCCAAGCAAAATCTGTATTAGTCGGGGGTTCTCCAGAGAAATAGAACCAATACGGTGTGTGTGTGTGTGTGTGCATGCATATATAGAGAGATTTGTTTTAAGGAACTGGCTCACACAATTGTGGGGCTGGCAAGTCTAAAAGGTGCAGGACAGGCAGGCAGACAGGCAGGCTGGAGACCCGGAGAAGAGTTGATGTTGCAGTTTCCAGTAGAAAGGCAGTCTGAAGGCAGAAATCCGTCTCCCTCAATCTCTTCCTGACTCCTGGCTCCTTCAAACCCTTAAGACAGTTCTTGAGCAGAAAGCGACTATGTCTCTTGGCACTCTTGTGACCTGCTGCACATGCTATCCAAGAGGCTCTTGGTAAAGGTCTGCAAACCTACCAAGACCATAGAACTCCATGCAGTTGGTCATGTTTATCTACTTTCCCATCACACTCTTCAAAATATATATGTCTTAAATTTAATAATTTAATAATAATAACAATGTTGGTATTAATAGGTAATCACATCTATTATTTCTTTTTTGCTATGGTTATCAAAGCAGTGAAATTCCAAGTGTATAATTCACAAAGCAGATAAAAAACCTACACGATCAGGCCAGGTCCACGTGGTGGCTCACTCCTATAATCACAACACTTCGGGAGGCCAAGGTGGGTGGATCACTTGAGGCCAGGAGTTCGAGACCAGCCTGGCCAACATGGTGACCCATCTCTATCAAAAATACAAAAATTAGCCAGGCGTGGTGGCACATGCCTGTAGTCCCAGCTACTTGGGAGACTGAGGCACAGGAATCGCTTGAACCTGGGAGGTGGAGGTTGTAGTGAGCTGAGATGGCGCCACTGCACTCCAGCCTGGGCAACAGAGTGAGAATCTATCTAAAAAACAAACAGAAAAAAAAACAAAAACAAAAAAACAAACAAAAAAAAACACCTACCTACACAATCAAGAAACGTCTATATTTGGTTTTTTGTTTGTTGTTTTGTTTTGAGAAGGAGTTTTTTTCATTCTTGTTGCCCAGGCTGGAGTGCAATGGTGCAATCTCGGCTCACTGCAGCCTCCACCTCCGGGTTCAAGTGATTCTCCTGTCTCAGCCCCCCAAGCAGCTAGGATTACAGGTGCGCACCACCACCCCCAGCTAATTTTTGTATTTTTAGTAGAGATGGGGTTTCACCATGTTGGCCAGGCTGGTCTCGAACTCCTGACCTCAGATGATCCACTCACCTCAGCCTCCCAAAGTGCTGGGATTACAGGTGTGAGCCACCAGGCCCGGCTGAAAAGTCTACATTTGTAGTAACTTCCACCGTCTATATTCTTAGAATCAGCACTTTTTTTTGGAGAGTGCAGCCCAGATCAGAATGACTGCTCTTAACAGTCCCTCCACCCCTCCAGCAGGGTAGTCTCAGCAGCATTTGGTGATGAATCCCTCACGCTCTGGATAACCACAGGAAAGACTGAGCTGGGAGAAAGCGTCTGGTACAAGCAGGAAGAGCTGGGTGCGGGGGCAGGGCTGCACCTTTCAGGTGGTTGAACCTGTCATGTTCATATTTGGGAGTGTGTGTGGACAATTTTTCACCCACCACTTGAGCCTGTGAAGCAGAGCAGGCTGGTGTAGAGAGGGATGGATGAGGAAGCAGACACACAGAGAGAAGCAGAATAAAATTCAGAGGATTTCTGTTTTCCAGGTGTCTACTAAAGCCCCTGCTGCAGCCCTGTGCCTGTGTCATGTGGGACCCCCCTAAGCACCCTCACTGCAAGGGACAGTAAATCTTCACAGCAGCATGGTGAGCTCTTGGTAACCCCATCAGTACCTTTGAGTGATCACGTAGCTGTGAAGCAAGTATTGGATTCACAGCAAAGATGACACCTGAAGCTTGGCTTAGGTACCGTCCCTTTACAAAGAAAAGAAAAAATTTAAACACATTCTCTGAGTCTTGCAGGAAGGAATCATCTCTTCAAAAAATATTTTTAAAAAATCTTCAAAAGCACCATTTGGAAGAGGCTAAAGAACTACTCACTTAAAAATTTAATTTTTTTAAAAAAAGAACTCATTGCATTAGGGCAAAGTAAAAACTACTGTTTATTGAGCTTGATGCAGATAGCTGAGGGCAGCCACAGGGTAGGTCTTTATATTTTCCCTCTCATTTTAGTTGTCACACCAACCCTATATGATAGTATTAGCTGTGTGTTATTGGTAAGAAAACTGAGGCTCAGGAAGGATGGGTATGACTCCCAAAGTCACACAGTAGTAACCTGTCAACCTTTCCTTTCATTGATGAGTGTTATGAAGCACAACGTCTTATACAATGACGCTCTTTGCTGGGCTATGATTGCTCTGAATCAAATATATAATTAAGTGCCTGTATATTTCATTCTTGGTGAAACCCTTAAAACATGCTATTGACTTCCACTTTTTGTTGTTGTTCTTCTTCCCCAGTTTAAGGTATCAAAATGAAGATATCAAAATGGATTCTTCATTTAGCTTCTTCTCACTCCAATGGAAACTTCTGCAGAATTGCACATTATCAAAGCCAGATATCATCAACAAAATAATCGTTCAACTGCACCTACTTTCAGTCAGATGAAATGAGATTGGTGAGGCTTGACTTCTCCTAACAATAAATAGAGTAATTTCTTTCATTTACGTAATGCCCAAGGGCTTCCTTGGCTCTACAACAAATTGATAGACCAAAAATCATTTCACTCAGTGCTCAGGGGCAGGAACCCAAAGAGAAATAGGCAATCACCTTTTTCACACAGTGTGGAGACAGGAATAGATCCAGAAGAGATCTCAAGCAAGAACTGGAAATGCAGGGTTTGCTAGGATGTCAGAATGGCTGCTGTCAAGTACATTGTGAGCATTATCTGCAGCATTATTTCTGCTGGTGTGGCAATGCTGGCTTGCAAAGTCCTCTCTCAACGCCATTTCCTCTTCACTCCCTCACCTCTGTTCCTAGCAGCCCTCCTCAACATGAAGCAAGTGCTGACACCATGAAGAAGGACAGAAAAGGGCCAATTGCTCCAGGTCCTCAGCTGATGATGCCAAACAAGTTGTGACAAGATCAGTGTGCAGCAAGATCAAAGCTCAAGGAAAACCTATGGCCTTATTCACCATCCCAAAGGAGCCTTGCACTCCCATGGAGAAGTTTCACCAAGAGAGTCTACACTGCTGTCTCCAA